>NW_022196896.1:130075959-130093589 GCF_008632895.1 Mastomys coucha | reverse complement strand
GTGCTCCCCCCCTCTGTTCCCACGTGTCCCCCTGTATGTAGCAGCTTTGCTCGCCCAGACGGCGGCAGTATCGACCAAACACCGAGACTTCTTCTCTTGACGGTTTACTCAGGAAATTTCTTTTTGTGTTAAACAGCTCCTTTAGGTTTCTAAGTGTTACACAGCTCCTTTAGGTTCCTAAGTGTTACAGCTCTTCCAGGTACCCAGGTATTACAGCTCTCCTAGGTTCCTAAGTGTTAACAGCTCTTTTAGGTGTTACGGCTCTTCCTGCCTCCCAGGCGCTGCCCGCCTCCGTGGAATCGCGCTTCTTGCTTCTAGGTGCTGCGGTTCTTCCAGCTTCTGTAGAATGGCCAGCGGTGGCGGAGGCGGCAGCGCTGCTCTTGCTGCTGCTCTTGCCTCGGTGGAATGCCGTGGAAAAATGGCAGAGTGGCATGGAATTGCTGCTGCTCTTTCTTCTGTGGAGTGGCATGGAATGCCCTGACTGCCTGGAGAGCGCCCCTTTATATACCCATACCCAAGCCCTCATGGTTCTCCTGGATTGGTTCCCTGGCAATCGCCTCATTAGCATACACCTGCTTGGGAGGGGCTTGGTAGCACGCACCTACTCAGGTTTGGTGCATGATTGGTTAGCATACACCTGCTCGGGAGACACCTAATTTGCATGAGCCCACTCGGGAGGGGCACCTGCATGAGCCCTCTCCCTCTATCACTGCTGCCGAGCGTCCGAGCTGCTGCCTACACGCCCCCCTGTTCCCACGTGCTCCCCCGCCCTCTGTTCCCCCTTTCACAGCCTTCTTGCGAACTCCTAGCATCTGCTGCAGTTGCCATTTCCTAAACGGCCTCTTGGATATAAATCTCTCTCTCAATGGCATGTCCTACGCTGCCAGGATCATAACATAAATGTGACTGCACCCCTCTTCAACTTGACAGTATGTACTAAGGACGGCTTTCCACGACACAGAAGCTGCAGCTCAGCCAAAGTTGCACAACTTACCGTGATACTGGAAAACAAATAAGAGCAGAAATGAAAGATCCCGTTGGCTGGATTCACTGCTATTAGCCACACAGTCAGCTGATGGCCCAGTGCCTGACGGTAGCCATTGCTTCTTGACAATGGCTTTAGTCTCCTTCAAAAAATGAAGGAATTTCCGTAATCCAGTGAAAGAAACCCTTCCAGCAGACAGGATCAAGAGCAGAATTTTCATGCAGTCATCTCTTTCAAATATAAAAAAATCTAAGCAGCACAAGAGGGACACATTCTTTAGAGTAAGGGTCAGTTCAGTGATAAAGCACAGCATACCCATGGACAATGAAGACCAGCCTAGTAATTTATCCGCTATTCTACTTGGTCTGTTTCTTTATGGCATTAAACTATTTAAAAGTTACTACCTTATACTTAAAGAATTTTACTAAAGAATCTACTTAAACGATATATTTGGATTTCATTATGCATGCTTCTGGGAATCCCCCTGCCTCTGCCTCCCATCTTGTCAGGGGAACCCTGGGATTACGAATGGGTTCCATGTCACATGGACCCAGCTCTTCGTGGACTCGGGGCATTAGAACTCAGCTCCTCACACTTGGGTGGTCAGTTCCTTATCATCTAAGCCACATCCTTAGGCTCCCTGTAAGAAATATTTTCAAGAGTTATGGTCATCTTTGAGTAAGCAGACTGCTACTTGTTTTCAGCCCTTGTTGTAGTATAGTTTTCACGGGTCCCGGAGAGACTGTTCAGTTTTCAGTTTACAGATCTCAGAGTGAGATGATTGCCATGAAAATTGACATTTTAAGGTAAGGTATCTGTGTTGACAGTGGTTAATGTTGTGGTGTTGAGTAGCTGAAGACTGGGACCCGTTGTTGCTATCATCAAGGACTGCCACGTGATCTTAGCACCATAGCTTACCCACGAGAAAGTCCATGCATGAATTCTCATGGCATCACTTCTCCCTACTTCCTCTCCACATACCTCTAAGGACTTTTTATTGTTTGAATATCACTAACTCAGAAGAAATATGAAGAAATGAATGATAAATAAAATGAAGCGCAGAATTAAGATTCTGGATTGTTTTTTGTTTTTGTTTTTGTTTTTTAAATCCAGCATCCTAAGGTAAAGGATTATCTTCTGTATTTGATCCTGATCCCGTGACTCAAGGAGACACTTGAAGACCCTGATCCAATGACTCAAGGAGACACTTGAAGAACCTGATCCCGTGACTCAAGGACACACTTGAAGACCCTGATCCCGTGACTCAAGGACACACTTGAAGACCCTGATCCTGTGACTCAAGGACACACTTGAAGATCCTGATCCCGTGACTCAAGGACACACTTGAAGACCCTGATCCTGTGACTCAAGGACACACTTGAAGACCCTGATCCCGTGACTCAAGGAGACACTTGAAGACCCTGATCCCGTGACTCAAGGAGACACTTGAAGATCCTGATCCCGTGACTCAAGGAGACACTTGAAGATCCTGATCCCATGACTCAAACACACACTTGAAGACCCTGATCCCGTGACTCAAGGAGACACTTGAAGATCCTGATCCCATGACTCAAGCACACACTTGAAGACCCTGATCCTGTGACTCAAGGAGACACTTGAAGATCCTGATCCTGTGACTCAAGGAGACACTTGAAGACCCTGATCCCGTGACTCAAGGACACACTTGAAGACCCTGACCCATGACTCAAGGAGACACTTGAAGACCCTGATCCCATGACTCAAGGAGACACTTGAAGACCCTGATCCCATGACTCAAGGGGAAACTTGAAGATGAATGCAATTATATTTTCCTTCGATTTTCTTCCTCTTCTTCCTCTTCTCCTTCCTCTCCTTCCTCTCCTTCCTCCTCCTCCTCCTCCTCTTCTCCTTCTCCTTCTTCTTCTTTGACACAGATTGCTATGAGTGGTTATTCCTCAGTTTGTCTCATAATCCAGATCTACCAATTTTATGGCTTGTGCCGTCCCTGTAAGATGCTGTGTGAGTGACCATTTTTTGTTGTTAGATTTCAAAGTTGTGTGGATTTTGATAATAGCTAGTGCTTTCTGGAATATTTATGATAAGGTTGGAATAACCTCTACAAATGTAACCAATTGGAGACCTTTTAATTCCATGTCTCTAAAAGAGCAAACGGCTCACTGGCACCCAGTTTGGAGGAATAAACTGGATCTAGAACTCTCAGCTGTTGTTGATGGCCTCTCTTCCTTACAGAAGTGCGTGGGTGTCATTGTGAAACCTGGATCAGTTTCCTTGTTTACACAATTAGGGGAAATGCACAAGACCTCTACCTTATGTGGTCCCTCTTTAGTTTCAAAGGTTTGTAAAAATCAAATTGCTGACAACTGAACCTTTTCTGCGTTTTCAACGAGCCCGAGAAGGCGGTCGCGGTGTGTGAGAGGGTTCAGCCCGTTCTAACTCTAGCTCTTCTCTCTGCGAGCATTGATTTTCAATTCTGACTTTTAACAAATTTCAGCTCCCATGTATTGATGCATCTAGTCTGCTCTTGGCAGGAGCTGTTTTGCTTCTAGCGGGTCTTGCAGTCAACTACGGTGATGGAAAATAGTGCGCTTCCGGCGAGGGAGTGTTTTTTCTGCCATGAGTGGCTGGTACTGAGATGGTTTTCCAGCTACAGCTCAGTGAGCGTGCCCTGGCTTAGATACAACTTGCCAGACATAAAAGAGAACAGAAGAAAGTCTGAGGGTGTCTGGTGTTCTCAGGGGCAGGGCAGGGTGGGGAAAGCATCTCAATTCCTCTGCGGGCCTTGGCCGACCTGTGGAGCATTCATGGTGAGTGTGAGTGAGACTCATTCCTCCCGGAGGTCACTGTATGCCCCTCAGCCACTCTGAAGCTTTCCGGGGAAAGTTAACAAACTTGTTACCGTTTAACACTGGAGAAACAGAAGTTCAACTCAGTTCAACATTTGAATCCAGCTGTTTCAAGTTGGTAATGACCCATGATTATCAGATTTTGCTACTTATTTATTTGTGTAGACAAGTAAAGTAAGACTGAGCTAGGCAGGAGATGGCTGAAAGCAAATGCAGCAGATGTTCCGCAGCATTTACTTAGCAGCAGAGCTAAGGCTCTTGGCAGCATTTCTGACTTGGAAGTCCGTGTCTGTACACTTCAAGCTAGAGGTGTGTTGGTTGGGACTTAGTCTTCCCCGTGTTAGAGAAATTCAGCTGCACTCAGTGACCAGATAGGGCTTCGGTTGCTGCTGTAAGTTTTCCGGAAAAGGGGGTGGGAACCCCACTCTCAGGGCTCGGAAATGATGACCCCAAACACTACCAAGACTCCGACTTGATGCAATCAGCAAGAGGCTCTTTTATTCAGTGCTGGATGAGACTCATTTCCCACGCAGGTGTAGAGGAGTCTGGCCCCAAGCAGAAACTTAAACAGGTCTTTATACCTACACAGTTGCTGGGGCAGAGGGAAGACTAAGGCGAAGGAAAGTACGGGGTGGTCTCTGATTGGTGCTGGCTTGTGCTAGGGTTCATGGGCAGGTTAGCCACCTGGCAATTGTTTGTCATCTTTTTTTTTCTGCCAGGTTGTCCTGGTCTCCTTGTTTCTAGGTTCTGGGAGCTGGTCTTTCATTGTTTCTAGGTTCTGGGAGCTGGTTTCCCACTGAGTTCAGCTAAGGCTAAGTTCCCACAGCACAGTTTGAAAACTTAACCTCTCACTGCACAGGACTAGAAAAACGCTATGACATAGATGCTTGGGTCCTCTGACTTCTGATATGTCACTCCAGCATGTGACTTTCAGAGTTGTTACTACAACGTGGAAGTTCAAATTCTGGCATTAGAATGTATTTCAGGCAGGGGAAGAGGAACAGTGAAAGAAACGAAAGTTCTCTTTTAAAAATTTTTATATATATATGTATACATATATATATATATATACATATATACATATATACATATATACATATATACATATTATTTTTTATTAACCAGAGAAAAATAGCCTAGGATTTTTCTTTGTATGCCTCCTTCTGTATTTTGTCTCAAAACAGTCCCATTATATAGCCTGGATTGGCTGTGACCTTGTATTTCTCCTGCCTCAGTTTATCAAGTGGTAGAATTACAAGTATGTGTCACCCACCTAGTGATAGGATTTTATTCCTATCTCATTGACCAAACCAATGTCACACGGTGCTCTCAATCTACAAGTTAACTTTAAATCAAACGTACTGTGCTATAACTTAGATATAATATATACTTAGATATAATTTCAGTATTTTTTTATATAGATCTGTCATTTTTGACAAACCTACTTATATAATCCATCCAAGACACACAACATCCCTTGCTGAGGGGACAATCTGCACCAAGCATTTTGCCGTCTCGAGTGAAAACCAGGTTTGTTTAAGCAGGCAGCAGTTGGCACCTACCACGGGGAGGCTTAGTGTTGAAGCTCCTAAGAAACAACTTAGGAGAGAAAGAACTGCAGAGCGATCTGGGGTGCCAGAGGAGATGCCGGTACAGTTAAGTGAGCACCAAAGGCTGTGCATGCATGTCTCGGGCTTCTCCGTGTGCACAGTCCGCCATGTTAAAGAGAAAGGTATTTGAAAAATCTGAAATGAGTCCAAAGCTGTCAAATATAAATCAAGTAGGACAATTAGTGTGAAAGCCACCTGAGATCTGTAGGACTCTATTAGTGTATTTAGAATGGTCTTTGTCTCGTAGAAGGCATTCTTCTCTGTACCGCTCATAAACCTATCTTATTAGCATTTATTAACTGTAGAAAGTAATGGGGTGCCGTGGACCAGGAAGCCTTGGTGATCTCTCAACCCACAGGAGAAATCGGGGTCCTGGTAATTAGGTGGGCAAGGAGTCGACGATTGAAAAAATGGCAGACACAAGACAAGGAAGTGCAGGATCTGAATGTATATGTACTTTTCAAAATTGGGCATCAGACCTTTATGGTCATTACAAATGAAAGAAAAGTCAGGTGATGATGGGTCTAAAGTGTAGCACCAGTTGTAGCCCGCACAGTCGTCTTGCCAGCAAGAAGACACGCAGACACTAGGATCCTTCTACAGCAAGCATTTATTGCATCATGAAGAGGAAGACCCCGAGCCACTAATCGGCACTGCTTATATACACCACAGTGCGGCGTGTCCGCCCATGATTGGCTGTTTGCTCATCACCCCATGTGACGCCCAGGATGGGCCATGACTTGGCGCCTTTTCACTCTACGCACATGCGCAAACAGTTGTTTACCAGGAGTCGACAGCGGATGTAGGCGCCATCTTGTCAAGGCGAATGCCTCTCCAGCTCTACTGCTCTCCACACTAAAGCAGCAGCTGCCTCCTCCGGACGGGCCCTGCACCTCCAGGCTCAGAGCACTCAGGCAGCGCAGGGCCCGGCTGAGGGGGGGCAGTGTAGGGAGGTCGTATGGACCGCATGAGGGTAGAGGTTTGAATGCCTCACAGCACAGCTCTCTCGCAGCACAGCTCTCTCTCACATACACTCACTCTCCCTGGGCTCATGGTCTAGCCCATCCTTAGTAAACACCCAACTATGCTAGTCTTCTGGGCTAGCAGAGATATGCCCCAGGGGTCCCATTCTTCCTAATTCTTGGGAGTGGCTCAGCTGCCCTGTGTGACTGAAAATGAGGATTCTAGTTGACCTTGCCCTGGGATTATCAACGTCTATTTAGTAAACTTCAATGCCTGACCTCCCTCATTATCTCCCTAACAAAGCTGGAGCCAATTAGTCTGAATGTGTAACATTCGCTATGAAATTCTAAGCCAGGGTTTGGCTAAGATGTTGGAACATTGATGAAGGTCAGAGGGAAATGTCTAATTTTGTTTAGCTATTAATAAATCGTATCTTGGGGGGCACCTAGCATGCGAGATCTTCCATCGACTAACACAAGGACAAATCTGGGCCACCTCTGAGTTAGGGAATGCCAAAAGATCACTGGAGACTAGCTTCTTTCGAAGCTTTTTGCCTCATGAACTGCTGTCACGCAGACTCGAGTGGAGTGGGTGTGGCAATGGGGGTTCTGTTGTGGGATTTTCATACAAGCACAGAATTGACTTTGATCATATCTACCATTCCTTTGGCCCCTTTCCCAATCCTTTTGCCCCTCCCCCTGCAGGCTTCTGCCCCTTCCCCATAGAAGGCCTATTCTATGCCTCTCTTCCTTCATCATGTCTTTACGGGGCGGGGGGACGGGTGTTCATCTAGATTCGGAATAAAAGGAAAATTTGTGTGTTTGTCTTCCTTAGCCTGGCTTCATTCACTTAATGTGCTGAATGTTTGCATAGGGGAAGCATGATGGACGAGCCGGAGCTGAGTCACCTGATACAGCACAGCAGTGAGATGCAGACGCACTTGTTAAACACCCTGGATGCTAAGTTTATAAAGTACCTAAAGCCAAGGCCACAAATAGCTCTCTATGTGGGCAATTTCACATTGGTGATCTCTTAACTCTCCTTCAACCTGTACAGACTTCATTTGGGTGAACAGAAAAACAATGCCACGGAAGGCGTAATTTATTGAAAACCTTGTTATGTATGAATCTTGATGGCTACCAACTTTCAGTATAAATTCCCACATATATAGATAGCATTTTAAAAAAAAAACCAGCCTGTGATTTTATTCTTTCTCTGTGAAATATATATTTTATTTCAAGGCATTCTACTTTCTAAAAAATTAAAATAGTACTGAGGTTTTGGAATATTTACCAAGATAGCTTGTCATGAAAAGAAAACACTCCTCAAATTGACCCTATTGAACCAGTTTCAGGAAAATGACTCTGAATGTCTTGTAATGACTCAAGGGTACTCCTGAGAGTCACAGCCTTTGACTACCATGTCAGGCAAGAATATGAAGAGGTGGGAATGTTTCACAGTGCTTATGACACCAACACTGTCAGCCCTGTACCATAAATTCATACATCTTCCCAAAGTATCACTCTTCTTTGTAGACTTTTACTATAATTCAGGCCGGTTAGGATCTCTCAGCATTGAAAATAAATATATTTGACAATAGAAACACCCATTTCCTTTGGCATCAATGTTTTGTCACTAAAATAAATTACTATCATTATTTACTAAGGCCTTTATCCCCTGTTCCCAATTCAGGTTGGATTCAGCCCTGGCTTTGTTGGTCCTGGGGGAAGCTGCTAAGTTGAACATGGCCTGCTTGAAAACACTGATGGACCTAGTGACAGATTTCCTTGAGAGCATCTTGTCTGCTCAGAACCAGGTAACACCCTGCAGTGTCGATGTGACAATGGACAGGAATGCAAACATGGTGTTCTTATGGTTACGCAGTTTACATGTCACACTTGAGCACCTGATGTGTACAAATCGGTAATAATTCTAATTAAATATAAAAGTGAATGTTCATTTACCATAATGTCCCTATTTATCACAAACACTTCACCGTTATGTGTATTAACTTTTGCAGTTGTCCATCGCTAGAAAACAAAAGCCAGACGGCAGGGTTAGAACTAGAAAACAAATTAGCATTGTATACTGTTTCATAGGTGTGTTTATCACCGGAATTCAGCCCTTAACTCATCTCTTGATATTTATCCTTTCTTCCTCTTTTTTTCCCCCTGAATGTATGCTGTCACCATGTATGCATCTGTTTACACATATACAAACATTATTGGCCAGGTTCCACATGTGAGGGAGAAAGTGTAAAATTCAGTGTGAGGCTACACAGCTCCAATTCTCAATGGCCATTCTAACCATATAGAAGCTCATTAAGATATGTAGATTTGGTTGTGACTAATTTTGGTGTGTGGTTTCTTTGGTATGTAAATTATTTATGATAGCATTTATAAACATGTTTGAAAATTTTACCTATTAGAGGAAAGGGGATCATTTCATCCTGTATCGTTGACTATTAAGCTTGTTTCTAAGTTTTAACAGTTAACAATATTGAACTCGAATCCTTTTTAATTTTTATTTTTTAAACCATCTCATATATGAATGCAGCGCATCACCATCCTATCAATGCTAATTGCCCTACCTCTCTTACCCTTCCCATCATGCTCACCCTTTCTATTTTCTGTCATTTTTTCTCTCTCCTCTTTATCTTTGATTTTCCTTTTCTTTTTCTTTTTTTTTTCTTTTTTCTTTTTGGTTTTAACTGAAAATACAAATCTATACAATATATTCTGATTATGGTTTTCCCTTCCCCAAGTACTTCCAAATCCTTCCCACTTCCCTATTTACCCAACGCCACACTCTTTCTTTTTAGAAAGCAAATGAACCAAAGCCAACCAACCGACCAACCAAAGTTAAAAAAAAAACAAAACAAAATCTCAAAGCACACAAGAAACATACCAACCAGCCAGCCAACCAAACAACCTACCAAAAATAAAAACTCTTAAAGAAAGTACACAAGAGCCGGGCAGTGGTGGCACACACCTTTAATCCCAGCACTTGGGAGGCAGAGGCAGGTGGATTTCTGAGTTTGAGGCCAGCCTGGTCTACAGAGTGAGTTCCAGGACAGGCAGGGCTATACAGAGAAACCCTGTCTCGAAAATCCAAGAGAGAGAGAGAGAGACAGAGAGAGAGAGAGAGAGAGAGAGAGAGAGAGAGAGAGAGAGAGAGAGAGAGAGAGGAGAGAGAGAGAGAACACAAGAAACATACTAACCAACCAACCAACCAACTTATCAACCAATTAACAACAACAACAAAAAACCCACTCTCAAAGAAAGTACACAAGAAACGTAACACACACAAATAAACCCATAAAAACAAAAAAATTGAAACCATAATATATAAACAAAACATGTAGGTTTCTGATTGTGTGTGTATGTATGAAATATAAAGTAACCAAATAATAGAAGAAGAAAATGCACCGAGGCAGCCCTACAGCACCAGGAATGGGTTACGTCTAATTGAGTTGTTGGCCAAAGAGCTCCCATAGAACCCCTGAACAGCTCAGACTATTGCCAAATTTATGGGTTGCTCTCCACAAGCTGAATGCCATGGAGCAGGTATCTGCTGAATTAAACACCTAATTATATAAACCCCAGTGGAGGGTTTGCCGCCCGCCTCAGTGGTTCGCATTCCGAATGAAAGAGACACACACACAGCCTTATATTTTGATTTGCTTTAGACAGCTCAACCGCTGGGCCACGGCTTCACCACCACGAGGTTAATCTGAGCTATTGCTTACTAAGTTCTGTGTTTTATCTTGGCTGCTCTGGACCCAGAAGGCTGCCCAGCTGGGCCTCGCTCTCCCGGCTCCTTCACATGGTGAAGGCTCCTGCACTCTTCAGGGGCATGGGAAATTTCAGAATCTGCCCCCCCCCCGCCCCCCCGCTGTCCTTTCTGGCTATTGGCTGTCGGCATTTGTATTTACCAATCAGAACCATCTGGGGGCAGGATCCCAGAAGCTATGTGTAGACACTCGTGTAAACAGTTTTGGAGACCTAAATCAACATTAGAATATAAACAATACGGCAGCTGCTTAATTCCACTCATTTTCCTGGCCCTCTGGGCCTCTCACCTGCCCCCTCCATCCTACCCCTTTCCCCCCTCCCAACCAGATCCCTCTCTTCCTCTGCTTCCCATGATTATTTTGTTCCTCCTCCTAAGTGAGATTGAAACATCCTCACTTGGGCCTTCCTTCTTGTTTAGCTTCTTTGGTTCTGGGTGGTGCATCATGGGTATTTTGAGCTTTTGGGCTTATCAGTGAATACATACATGTCCTTTTGGGTGTGGGTTACCTCACTCAGGATGATATTTTCTAGTTCCACCCATCTGCATGCACAATTCATGATGTTGTCATTTTAAATATTTGAATAATATTCCATTGTGTCAATGAACCACATTTTCTATATCTACTTGGTTGAGTGACAACTGTGTTGCTCCCAGCTTCTGGCTATTATGGATAAAGCTGCTATGAACATGGTGGAGCACGTATCCTTGGGGTACGATGGAGCATCTTTTGGGTATATGCCCAGGAGTGGTGTAGCTGCGTCTTCAGGTAGAACAAGTTCCAATTTTCTTGTATGCAGCAGAATGATGGATCCTGATAATATATCCAGTCTCCTAGCCTGTGTCTTTTTATTTGGGAATTGAGTCCATTGATGTTGAGAGATATTAATGACCAATGTTTTTTAGTTCCTGTTATTTTGTTGTTGGAGGTGGTATTATGTGTGCATGATTCTCTTCTTTTGGGTTTGTTGTGAGATGATTAGTTTCTTATGTTTTCTTGGGTGTAGTTATCCTCCTTGTGTTGGAGTTTTCCTTCTAGTATCCTCTGTAGGGCTGGGTTAGTAGAAAAGTATTATTTAAACTTGGTTTTGTCATGGAATATCTTGGTTTCTCCATCTATGGTGATTGAGAGTTTTGCTGGGTATAGAAGTCTGGGCTGGCATCTGTGGTTTCTTAGGATCTACAAGACCTCTCTCTGGGATCTTTGGGCTTTTAGAGTCTCTGTTGAGAAGTCAGGTGTAACTCTGATAGGTCCGCCTTTATCAGTTACTTGGCCTTTCCTCTTTGCAGCTTTTAATATTCTTTCCTTGTTCTGTCCATTCAGTGTTTTGGTTACTATGTAGTGGGAGGATTTCTTTTCTGGTTCCATTTATTTGGTGTTCTACAGGCTTCTTGTACATTTATGGCCATCTCTTTCTTTAGGTTAGGGAACTTTTCTTCTATGATTTTATTGAAGATATTTTCTGGTCCTTTGAATTGGACATCTTCAGTGTCTTCTATTCCTATTATTCTTAAGTTTGGTCTTTTCATTGTGTCCTTAATTTCCTGGATGTTTTGGGTTGGGAGCTTTTTACACTTTGTATATGTGTCAGTATCTTTTATGCTATCTTCTATACTTAAAATTCTCTTTCTATCTCTTGTATTCTGTTGGCGGTGCTCTTGTCTGTAGTTCTTGTCCTCTTTCCTAGGTTTTCCATCTCCAGGGTTGCCTCCATTTGTGATTAATTTATTGTTTCTACTTCAATTTTTAAGTCTTGGGCCATTTTGTTCAATTACTTTACCTGGTCGATTTTATTTTCCTGTATTTCTTTAAGGGATTTGTTTTCTCTTTAAGGGATTCTACCTGTTTATCTGTGTTTTCTTGTATTTCTCTAAGGGAATTATTTATATTCTCCTTAAAGGCCTCTATCATCTTCATGAGATAGGATTTTAGGTCAGAATCTTGCTCGTCAGGTATGTTGGAATATCCAAGGCTTGCTGTGGTAGGACTGGGCTCCGATGGTGCCATATTGTACTGGTTTCTGTTGATTATGTTCTTGCTCTTGCCTGTGCCATCTGGTTGTCTGCAGTGTTGACTAGCTTGGGTGTCTCAGATTGAAGCAGGCCTCCCCAGAGGCAGGTGGAGCTGTGTGACCTGTGTTAGAATAGGCCTCCTAGGAGGCAGGCAGTGCTGTCTCTGGTTAGAGCAGGCCTCCTGTGTCCCTGGTTAGATCATTCCTCCTGGGAGGCGAGCAGGGCTGTGGGGTTGGGGATTGGGCCTCCAGCCTACCACGGGTGCAGGTGGAGGTGCAATAGATTAATTTATCTTTCATGGATTGCTAAAGAGACTGAGAGCTTGCTTCCTAACATATATATTAGTTACTTATATTTCTGAACTATTTTTAATAAAACATACTCATCAAAAACTAAGTTTAATGAGTGCATTTAGAAATTTTAATTAGTTTTACCACAACTGCATAACATTTGAATAAATTATTTTTGTTACAGTTATACCATACATCCTGTTTCTAAGCCAGGCAGAATGTAGCTCAATTCTCTAATGTGCACTTTTGATTTTTTTTTTTTGTTGTCTCAGGAAGAGAACTATGACATACGCATTTCCTGGGCCTCAGATATTATCTTCACATATACAACAATTATTGCAGAAGTCTGTCTGTATGCAGCTACCTCTGACCTGAGGAAAACGGCTTTGATTGGGTTCTGTGGCTGTAAAAGTCTGCAGCAGGATATCTCCCTCACAGACAAATCTGAAGAGCTGCCAAAATTGGATGGAGCAAGCATTTTAACTCTTCTGAAGTACTTCTCTTCCAGACTCTCTAATGATTGTAAGTAATGCACTTTTCATTTCACCGAATAATATTTTCTAAGCCTCCCTGCTTTCTACGTATAATAACAACTTTTCACAAAATGCTTACGTATAAATATGAATAATAGCTTTTAGTTCAGTAAGACTTCCTAGGGAAAGTATTTTATAAAATGGATTTTTTTTTTAAAGAAAAATCAGTAATTGTAAGACGGCTGATATCTAAAATAAGCCTGGGAGGTTTCTGGTTCCAATCACGTAATTTCAAGCTTAAGATGACCGAGGTGGTGGCGGGATGCGTTCCCTCTTCACTTCTGCTCTTTCCTAAGGAGTTTTCCTCTCCATTCCTCCAAACACCTGCCTTTTCTCTCCTCCTCTCCTGCTCTTTTTCTATCAAGAAATTTCTCTTCAATTACTCTGTCATCATTGTCGTTGTCACTATTGTTATATTTTGCTACAGAGTTTCAGTTTGTCCAGACACCAAGCATCTTCGTGCCTCAGCCTCCCGATACTGGGGCTCAGGCTAGTGCCCACACACTCAGCTTTCACTCACTGTACTTCACTCCTGACTCCACACCTACCTCAAATGCCAAATCTAAAAACTACCTTACTACCATGATTCTTGAGACTAATGGAATCACTAATATTACTTTTAAAAGAGGGACCCTGATTTGAGAAGATCTTTTAAGTTGATGGAACTTCACAGATAGAACAAACGTCATCCAAAGTGATTACTGGTGTAGTCTCTTGGACTGGATTGCCTGTTAATTTCAATAGTTGGGCCAGGTGCTGCCCCTTTACCATCTGGCACATGCTGTTCTGTTGTCAGGCAATCACACCCCTGCAGCAGTGCCATCAGCAGACCTATGGAGCACCTTCTAGGCAGGTGGTCATGGGTGGTATAATAAAGCTAGTGAAATAGCCAGGAAGCATATGGCTCCTTCATGGTTTCTGCTTCAGGTCCCTCCCCGCCTTGAGTTCCTGCCCCAACTTTCCTCCAGGACAGTGCCCTGAAGTACAATATGAAGTAAACTCTTTTCTCCCCTATGCTGCTTTTGGCCAGAATCTTAGGTATATATATCTATCTCACATATTATATATATTTTATATATTATATATGTATAATTTTATTATCAAAGATACCTGATGACTTTCATGTTTGCCTTAGTCACCATCCTATTGTTATGAAGTGACACCATGACCAAAACAACTCTTATAAAGAAAGCATTGAAAGGAGCTTAGTCCATTGTTATCACAGTAGTGGGCATGGCAGCACACAGGCAGACAGGGTCCTGGGGAAGTAGCTGAGAGTTCTACATCCTCATCTGCAGGCAGCAGGAAGGAGGAGAGGCACTGGTCTTTTGAAACCTCAAATCCCACCCTTGTGACACCCTGTCTAATCCTTTTACTCCTGTCAAACAGTTCTACTCCCTGGTGACTAAGCATTCAAATATATGAGCCTATGAGGCCATTTTAGCTAAAACCAAAACAATCCTATTTTTATCTTATTCACATACTCTATATGTGTATATGTAGTTTAATTACAAGGCCTTTTTATGTTGACAACTTCTGTTCTCACTTAAAACACATCATTTTGTAGATACCGATTATTTTTATTACATTCATAAACTGCCACCTTTTCTTTTCTTTTTCTCCTTCTTTTTCTTCTTCTTTTTCTCTTTCTTTTTCTTTTTTCTCTGAGACAGGGTTCCTCTGTGTAGTCCTGGATGTCCTGGAACTCACTCTGTAGACCAGGCTGGCCTCCTCAGAAATCCACCTGCCTCTGCCTCCCAAGTGCTGGGATTAAAGGTGTGCGTCACCACTGTCTGGCACACCTTTTCGTTTTTTAACTTTATAATATTCTAGTTTTCTTAGTTCATGGTGCCATTTTATTTCCCTTTTTAAAGTAACACTCATCTTCCTCATCATTTACATATTTAACTAGAGTAAGTGAATCTGAGCCTTGGTGTAATCTAACAGTCTCTGTTCAGTGAGTTAAACTTGACCTGGGTGTGTGTGTGTGTGTGTGTGTGTGTGTGTGTGTGTGTGTGTCCCAGGAAACAACTGCTCTGCTGTTGCATGCTGTGGCTATCTGTGAGACAATCGTTAGTAAGCAGTGTGGCCTTGGCGCTCTCTCTCATTCAGGTTGAGACTCTTTGGAGCTGGCAAGCATTTCACCTCAGAGCAGGTGAAATGTGTTTCCCTACACATGCTCACACACATAAACAAGCTTGTACGCTGAATTACATGCCTGAGTACATGCCACAAATATGTCTATATCTGTCCATGGTGACATTTTGATACACGCAGCTCTCTGCCAGGAGAGAGAAGAATTATCAATACATCAAATGTGTGTAATTAATTATCCATTTGACATTTAAAAAGTAACTGTCACACATCACAACTAGATGTAATAAATTCAAAATTCCTCATGCAATAGTCCATTAATAACTAGAAAATATACAGTATCTTCATGTCTTATAAGGAAAGACTCCACAAAACAGAGAAATCTCAATTTTAAAAGACACAATTAGATAATTCACAGCAAGATTTTGTGAGATCAGTGCATAAGAATTGGTTAACATTAAAATACACATGAAGGCTGGAAGAGATACACATGTTTTAGAGTGGAGAGGATAATAAAAGAAATCCCCGTCCCCCGCTTCCCCACCAGCGAGACACCGAGATGCAGATCGATGCAAAAGCAAGAGGTTTATTTTCCGGTGCATGGGGTTGACCCTCAATCAGTCCCTTGAGATGAGAAGGTGACCCTGAATGGCTATTGCACACAGTTTTTATACTTTTTAGGGGCACAGGTTACATTAGCAAGGCTTCAGTTCAAACTTATTGGCTAAGCATATTGACCTTTAAATCTATTGGCTAACAAGCATGACACCCATTTGAACTCTACCTGGGACTTTCCAGAGGGTCAGGTAATTATCAGTCAGTACGTTCTGAGAATATTTTTATTGAAGAATGTTCCTGTGGGTGGAGAGTAGAACTTGGCCTAGCCTTGACCTCAGGCAGGAGCGGAAGCTGTAAGGAGGGTGTGGGACTGGGAAACCCCTTAGGGTCCTCAAAAGTACCTACAGCATCAAGTGTGAGATGGGTTGGCTAGCTCTCCAGGTTGCAGCAGGTGCTCTCTATTTCCTTACACTAGAGCTTCCGTGTGGGCCTAGAAGTCCTGGAACAACTTCACATGCCAGGAAAACACCCTTGGCAGCTCAGGAGGAACCATTCTACGTTCTGTTTCTTTGTTCACTTACTGCAGGCTTGAGCTGGGCGGAGAGTCCTGCAAACTGTAGGAGAGGTGGAAGGGAGTGTTTTCAGTTCAGAGTGGGCAACACTAAGTGGGAATCGTAAGTGTAATCGTAAGTGTAGTTCCATTTCCAGCCCTAAGTTAACAGCTAAATTCTGGGGCCCATGCGACTGTGCTGTGCTCAGCAAACAAAGGGCAGGCTTTCCTGTCTCTGTCAGCACCTCTTCGGTGAGATGTAGTCTGTGAAGTCTGTAGACAACAGTTATAGATCTGAGAGGCAGAGAGGCAGAGAGGAAGAGAGACAGAGAGGCAGAGAGGCAGAGAGGCAGAGAGGAAGAGAGAGAGGTAGAGAGAGAGGCGGAGAGAGAGGCAAAGAGAGAGAGAGGTAGAGATGCAGAGAGGCAGAGACACAGGCAGGGGGATTTCTGTGAGTTCAAGGCCAACCTAGTCTACAGAGAGAGTTCCAGGACAGTGAACTATGCAGTGAAATCCAGTCTCAAAAGAATCCAAAACAAAAACAAAAACAAAAAACAAACCCAAACAAACAAACAAAAAACAAAAACCAACAAAAATGCCAAGAGAAACCTGGTAATGTTCAGGTGGAGAAATTCCCAATTTCATAGTCTTCAAACACACATACACATAATGCCACATCACTTCATAGTCTTTTCAGTGCAAACACACACACACATAAAGCCACATCACTACAATTCGGACATCTGCCCTTTACTATACATTGTATTATTTCTAAATTATTGAGTATTGTAGGAATGCTGTTTTCAAACAGATCTCAGGACTTGTGAGCCTGTAAATCCATCGCCTCTTGCACCCACCACCCTGCTCTGTCTTCTTGCACCCACCACCCTGCTCTGTCCTCTTGCACCCACCACCCTGCTCTGTCATTCGGAGTTTAACTTTGTCATTGCTGACCCTTTCCTTTGTAAAAATTGACAGAAGAAATGATTTCTATGACATTCTCATCCATAAATGTTGCCACCACAGCTCCATAATTCTCATAATACTCACTCCGCGCCTCACTTTGTCCTCTCCGCAACTACCGTCCTCCTCTTCCACCCTCATTTCTCTTTCATATGTATAACATTTGTATATATAATATATGTACACACATGAAAATAGATAAATATGTACAAAATATGTAAACATATGTGAATTATATAAACATGTATGAAATGAATAAGCATATAGATGAAATATAAATAAAATATAAAAACATCAGTGAGCTAGAAATAATATAGTATTTCAAGCATTTAGAGAGCTAAAGTAGGTTCTAACCAGTAACTTCATAATAGAATATCAGCAAAGAACAGAGAGGAGGTTTCCTGTCATATATATAAATGTATGTATATATATATAT
>NW_022196896.1:130074404-130075949 GCF_008632895.1 Mastomys coucha | reverse complement strand
ATATATATATATATATATATACACATACACACAAGTATATATGCACATACATAAATATATGTGTTTCCTTTACATCTCTATAATGCATGTGTGACATACATGACCACTTTGAGAATTTGCATGTCATTCTCCAGAGTCATGCTAATCATCAGGCCAGTTTTGATGTCGTCAAAGCCAGTGCCCTGATCGTAACCGTTTCTGTTACCTACCTAGCACAGGTGTAATTGTAGTGTTTCCCTCTGACTGGCTTGATTTACTTGCCACCATATCATTAAGATTCATCTATGCCGGTGCAGGTAACAGGTCTTATGAACACAGGAGAGCTAACATGCTTTCAGATCTTAATTTTAACTCCTCTGGACTAACCCCCAAAGCAGCAGAGCTGGGCCATGCGGCAGTTTGCCTTGAAGTCTTCCGAGACTTTGCTTATAGCTTTCCACAGTGGCTGTACCATGTCACCTTCTCAAACGGTACCACAAAAGAACCGCAGGTTTGTCACAGCCTTGATCACGTTCATGCAGTAACCTTCATTCATCTTCCTTTAGCTGTTTGTATGTCTCCTTTAAAGAAATGGCTCTTCAAGCCCTTTGCCTATAGTTTTGGAGGGAGCAAGGCGATTCCTGTTTTATTTGCCTAGAAAGTCTGGGGGAATTTATATTCTGATTTTGCTTGTTCACGTCTTTGAGATAAGGTCTTGTCAGGTAGCCACACCTTGCCTGGAGCTCACTAGGAAGTTTAAAGTCTTGCTCTTCCCCCTGCATCCCCCGAGTGAGTGCTTGGATGGTAGGTGTATATCACCTGCTAGATTACCCCGTGGATTCTCATCTTGGTTGCTGAGAGAGAAGTGAATATGACTACGTAACTACCTGACTACGGAGATTCACTGCTTCCTCACAAAGGACACATATCCCCAGTAGAGAAAACTTGGTGTTATTTAAAAACATAGCCAGACACCTGCCTGTCTAAGATCAATATCTCAGCATCTCTCTTCACAGTGTTCTCTTTTTAATTTTTGAAACTGCAATATATTTCTTTCTTGCCTCCCTCCCCTCCAAGTTGTCCTATACACTTAGTTACTAGGCTGCAATCAGTTTTAACTTTTATTCCTTATGAATGTGCACAAGTATGGTGTGGGGGTCCATATGTCATGTTGTGAGGGTCAGTGACAGCGTAAGTGTGGGTTGTTTCAGGTCCCGAGGCTCATGCAGAGGATCCCTCTGGGCCACCTTGCCAGTCCTTTTGTTGTTTATAACCTTCTTGTGTACTTTGGAGATTAACAATAGCGTACGATGGTTTGCAGGTGTATTTTTTCATTATTTTCTCTAACAACGTCTTAAACAAGTATCGTTTTGTTTCTCGCTCATCTCTTTCAGGATTGTCACTTCAGGGTCACAGACAGAGAGCAAGGGACATCATCTCTCATTAACTATAAAGTGAGCTTGTCAGCCAGGCAGTGGTGGCACACGTCTTTAATCCTAGCACTTGGGAGGCAGAGACAGGCAGATTTCTGAGTTCGAAGCCAGCCTGGTCTACAGAGTGAGTTCC
>NW_022196896.1:130057067-130074278 GCF_008632895.1 Mastomys coucha | reverse complement strand
AAAAAAAAAAAAAAAAAAAAAGTGAGCTTGTTATTTAGCTTATTTAAAAATGCCCTGTCTGCTTCTTTTAATTGAGAACAGCCAGACATCAACTTAAATTATTATTATCATGTGGCAGTTTGTCCTTTTGCTTTAATGTGTACACAATATGAAATGACTTACCTTATAGAACTGTGCTTGTCATCTCAGGGATCAGTATCTTTTTTGCTCCTAATGCACGATCTTTTTAATGCATTATTCAATTTAGTTTGTTAGTTGCTCTAGTCTGAATATGGCCCCCGCAGGACCGGGGTTGGAACAGTTGGCTGATCCCCAGTTGGTGGAACCATCTTGGGAGGTGGGGCTCAGCTGGAGGAAATGTGGTGCTGGGCCTTTGAAGATTGCCTGAGTCCTAGTCACCTACCTGCTGCTTCCTGGGAGCCACGGGAAGGAGACCTCCTCTGCTACAGGCTTCCACGGGCTTCCATGGACAGAGCTTCTGAAACTGAGAGCCTAGTAATTGATCCCTCCCTTTAAGTTGTTCGTCGCAGACACTTGGTACCTTAACGAAAACCTGTCTCACACACTAGCGTGTTTTGTTGAGTTTTACGTTCGAGTTTATAAAGATATCGATATATAATTTATCTCCTTTGTGATTATGGTAAAACGAGTTCGAAAGCTCTCTTTCCTCTAGTATTTCATTTAGGAAAGTTTGAGATGCAATGCTGCTGACTTTATTAATTTTCACTGTAGTATTTGAATCCTCCCCCCCCCATGCCCCCCTCTCCCTCCAATCCCTTCCATGTTTTCTTTCAGCCTCTCCTGGACACTTTTCCTTAATTCCCCTCAAGATCATGACCTCTTTTTTATGGGTATTGTTTCACACGCATGCATGTACACATGAGCGCACACAGGCATGCTTGCACATACATGCATGCACATGTGCACACACACCTACATAAGTAACCCCTGCTGAGTCCATTTAGTGTCGCTCATATATACATGAAATTACGGGGCTCATTCCTGGGGAAGACCAGCGCTTCCTCTGTGAGCATCCCTTAGTTGCTTGTTGTTCCTTGTCTAGAAGTATAGCCCTCCCCCTCCACATCAGCATATCTGTTGGTGTTATTGCTGTGGTCTTGATCAGGCAGCCATACTGCTATGGTTACAGTTCATGGGCACAGCTCCCCATCATTTCTAGGTGACAGTCTCACAGACTTCACGGTGTCGCAGGATGTTCCCTGTCCAATTACATTAGTGCAGAGGAGGTCTGTGATTGGAGTTGCAGAGAGAGGAAGCATCCCAGAGGGAAGGGAGGAGAACGAAGATGGCTTCGGACTTGTACCTGCTTGGCATTTACCAGCCACAAGTAGCTGTGATTTCACAAGGCTAGAAAAAAAAATCAAGGAATCAGTCTAGCGTTTTAAGTATATTTGTAAGCATCATGGTTGGTCCTGACAAAAAACAAACCACTTTTGTCCTTTTTAGCTATAGCTCCAGAAAAATAATCATTTATAATGAACAGAGATCTCCATAGTTTACAGTTGGAGAAGATCATGAAATTTAAGTAAGGCACATTCCACCCACTTCCTTAGTTATTCACAAACACCTTGGCACCCTACTTGGCGTCCTCTTCTGGTCAACCGTGCATTCCAATGAAAGAATCTGCAAAAACCGAGGGAGCGTATTCCCAAGGACAGTTCTCTTCAGTTTTTTCTGTTACCTACTTGTTTACTGCTCGAAACAGGAACAACTGTGATTATATATGCAAACTAACGTTTGGTACTATTTGTATGTAAATGCGTTGTGTACGTATGTATGTCTAATGTCATTTTTATAGTTGGGTAGTGTTCTGAGGAGTGGTTATACTACACAACCAAAATGCAGTCTTCACTTTCACATTCTGGTCTGTCTCTCATGTTATCCTTGCTGAAGCTTGGGAGTCCTCAGGAACATGTCAGCTCTTGACAGAAGCTGCAAGCCTGAGGGGGGGTGTGTCCCAGAATTTTTTGACTCCCACTGTGATCTCAGGGATTCCCTAGACAGCTCTTATCTTATTTTGTTAAAGGACTCACAAAATTAACAAACTCACTTCTCCTTCATTATGACTTACAACTGTGAAAGGACGATGCAGAGCCCACGCCCCCCTGTCTTCTCCCGGTGGGGCCGAGAGCCCACACTCCCTTGTCTTCTTCCCTGTGGGTGCGTGGATGGCGTTTCACACTAGTAACAGCGAGTGAGGTGGTACCAAGGGTATACTCCGACATGGGAGGCTTCCCACGATTTATTATTCGTAGTTTTTAATTGAGGATCTCAGTCCGACGGCTTGCTGAATGGCTCACCCCAGTCTCTGGCATTCCCGGAGGTTGAACTGATTTTATGTGGCTCAGGCCACCCATGAGAAATCACA
Organism: Mastomys coucha; assembly: GCF_008632895.1. Classification (NCBI taxonomy): domain Eukaryota; kingdom Metazoa; phylum Chordata; class Mammalia; order Rodentia; family Muridae; genus Mastomys; species Mastomys coucha. The sequence continues at coordinate 130,071,889 of NW_022196896.1, read as the reverse complement.
TTTCCAAATCAAAGATGACCTAAACCAAGTAAACAGAGTCACTCAGAATACTTCTTTCTTCTTTTGTTTCTTTCTTTCCTTCTCTATCTATCTATCTATCTATCTATCTATCTATCTATCTATCTATCTATCTATCTATCTAATGTGTGCACATGTGTACATGCACATGTGTATATGAGTGTGTCATGCTTGCACAAATGGAGGTTAGAGAGCAACTTGGGGGGCAGGGTTGGTTCTTTCCTTTCATCGGATAAGTTCCTGGGTTCAAAATCTCCACATCTGGGTAGTCAACAAGTACCTTTACCCATTGATGGTTTAGGGCTCTTAATGGATCCTCAAGTATGGAAGCATTTTAAAAATTAAATTATTTATTTACATTCCAAATTTTGTCCCTTTCCCAATTCCCCCTCCCAGAGTTCTTCACCCAATCCCTTCTCCCCTTTGCCTCTGAGAGTGTGCTCCCCCCACAGCCCCCACCGCACCCCTTCAGCATCCCCCTTCCCTGGGCCATCAAGTCTCTACAGGACTTAGATGCATCTTCTCCCACTGAGGCCAGACAAGGCAGTCCTCTCTGCATATGTGCCAGGGGCCTCAGACCAGCCTGTATATGCTCTGTGTGCTCTTTGTTAGGTGACTTAGTCTTTGGGAGCTCCCAGGGGGTTCAGGTTAGTTGACATTGTTAGTCTTCCTATGGGGTTGCCATCCCCTTCAGTTCCTTCAATCTTTCCCCTAACTCTTCCATAGGGGTCCCTGACCTCAGTCCAATGGTTGGCTGTATCTGTATCTGTCTCAGTCAGCTGCTGGTAGGGCCTCTCAGAGGACAGCCATGCTAGGCTCCCATCTGCAAGCACAGCATAGCATCAGTATAGAGTTAGAGCTTGGTGTCCACCCATGGGATGCATCTCAGATTGGGCCAGTCACTGGAGGACATTTCAGAAGGCATTTTTTTTTTCTTTTTTACCAGACAATTTCTTTCTTTCTTTCTTTTTTTCTTTTATTTCTCTAAACATGTAAGCTGCTTTTGGATCAAAACCTCTGTTTTCTCTGTCTCCTTTGGGAACACTGCTGTGGAGTTCTTTGGTCAGTTCACATTTTTCATCTTTGAAACTTGGCTGACCGTTGTCTCATGGCGTTTCTTCCTCTTCTAGTCAGTCACAATGTTAGCAGTGGCGCTCATTGAGTCTCTGTGACTGACCCTGCTTCATTTACTCTCTTCACATCTGCCCTTTCCAATAGTGTCACGTAACCCATAGGCACTGATGTTGTAGTGTCTATTGGCGTAGAGAACAGTGCTGGCAGACACCATCTACTCTGCATTTGCCAATGCATGGCTTTCTGGCGAGTCTTTTGTTAGTTTGTTTGTTTTCGAGACAGGGTTTCTCTGTGAAGCCCTGGCTGTCCTGGAACTCACTCTGTAGACCAGGCTGGCCTTGAACTCAGAAATCTGCCTGCCTCTGCCTCCCAAGTACTGGATTAAAGGCTTGTGCCACCACTGCCTGGCAGAGAGTCTTATCTATGTTAGTTTCTGGGCACTGGCCTCATCAGTTTTACTCCTCAGAGCATCTAATAAAGGTGTGTTTCAAACCACATCACATGTTTGCACTACCTTCCACACACATTCAATTTCACAAAGTAGAATTGTATTTGTCAAAATCACAGAGGCTAAACCCACTTATAGTCATTTACACAAATAGAAATGTCTATATTCTATATTTGCAGATTACAGTCTGCATATCCAGAATGGTAATTAACAGCCACAATGAGTCTAGCCACTAAAACAAAACATTATTGTGTAAGAGAGTTCCCAATACTGGCTTTGAAATACCACAGATTCTTAATAAATTCTGAGAATCTATCGTTTTGGTTCTGTCTCCTTCCGTCCCCCTGAGGCCCTGCCTGCTTAGTCTCACACACACAGACACTGTTTCTCTCTGTGTTTTTAAAGTGACATGCTTGATAACTGTCCTAGACTCACTGATAGCAGAACAGAAGACTGGCTAATGCTGCAGCTTGGTCCTGGACTGAGAGTTTCATAGCAGGCAAGCTTCACAGGAAGGTTGTAGCTGTGCGGATGAGAAGGCTTTCTGTGACAGTCACGGCACATGCCATCTGTCTCCAAAAGGTTTCTCCTGTCATTAACTGTCAGTACACTACACGTGATAGGCCCTCCTCATTGATATTATTTATCGGCAATCCTCCAGTGCAGTTCAAGCAGGTTACTTGTAAAAAAGAAATCAGAAGGAGTTGTCAAAAGAATTTTGAGTTTGAGAACACAGTTACCAGCCTATGCTTTATGGATTTGTTACTGAGCCTGAGGACTATAAAAAAACCAAATCATATTCAATTTGACATGAACTACTTTAGTCTTATAAAATAATTTTCTTCAACTAATAATTTAGATGTGTGAAGAAAAGTGGGCGTTATGTATTTTAATCACTCTTTTTTAAGGTCAGGAAGTTGGGAGATGGGCATGCTAGCACATATAAAGTAGGCTCTTTGGGAGACTACAGCAGGGGGATCAAAACACTGAGGCCAGAAGAATAGAAGCTGAAGAGTCACATGCAGACATGATCTATTAGAGTCTTCAGGTGGAATACTGGATAACAGCTATCAGAAGAGATGAGTGGCAGCTAAGTATCAATGGTTGAAATAGCAAAATAAAATGGGAAAATATAAATCAGAACAGGAGAAAATCCATGTGTCTTAGTTAGGGTTTTACTGCTGTGAACAGACACCATGACCAAGGCAACTCTTATAAGGACAGCATTTAATTGGGACTGGCTTACAGATTCAGAGGTTCAGTCCATTATCATCAAGGTGGGAACATGGCAACGTTCAGGCAGGCATAGTGATGGAGGAGCTGAGAGTTCTACATCTTTATTTAAAGGAAGCCAGGATCAGACTGTCTTAAGCAGCTAGGAGGAGGGTCTCAAAGCCCACCCCCATAGTGACACATTTCCTCCAACAAGGCCACACCTCCTAATAGCATCACTCCCTGGACCAAGCATATTTAAACCACCACCCTATCCCTGATGGATGAGTACGTCTGGGAGCTCTTCCCTCCTAGGGAAGCAGAAATGCAACACCAGAGAGCAGGAGCCATGACAGAGGAGCTGAGAAAATGTGCACTTCATGTTCATCAACAGAGAGTTTAAAGACCAGAGAAAGGGGAAGAAGGAGACAGAAGTTGTCCACTGCACTGGCAGAGGGAGGAGGCACCAGGAAGAGCCTGTGTTCTGGGCACGTCACTGAAGCAATGATGAGAAGTCATTTAACAAAAGACTGTCCTCAGGAGGCAGCTAGACCCTCTAGGGATTGCAACCAGAGCAAAGACAGACCAACAGGACACTTCTAGATTATAGAGAAGAAATTAGGAACCAGAACCATGCAGTATCCAGTGAGGGGGAAGCCTGGTTAGAACCAGAGTCTGCAGGAGAATTGAGGCTCAGTTTCCAATCACGTGATAGACATCGGGAAGGACCTCTTAGGGAGGGAATCATCGTTCCCAACCCTCCCTGTAAAGAACCTCTCGCTGATGGCTGAGGGGCCTGGCAGCACCTGTGATCTGAACTCCCACAAGTGTCATTAGCATCTAGAAGTCCAGGAAGGAACACCGAGAGTCTGGATGCTAAGCAGGCTCAAGCGGTCACAGTCCGACTCCTACCACATTCATCCCTCTCCCCGTCTCATTTATTTAAACCCAAAATCAGGACACTGGCCATTTTTATTCTCTCTTTCTCTTCGATTCCTTTCTTTACATTATTATTATTATTATTGTTATCATTATTGTTATCACTATTATTATTGGTCTTTCCAAGGAACACAGCATGGTCTGATTTGGGATCCTCCATGTATCAGGCTTCTGAAATCGAGGATTGTTTTAGGTACCAAACTGTAACCTCTCTTTACCATTAGTCATAGACATGTCTTTCCCCTCCCGTGTTCTGGTGTCTCCCACTTTCTTTGGTTGTGGACCTTAGCCTTAACGACAGAAATGTCTTCCCAGCCCTGTTTTCCACTTCTACTTAGTCTTTATTTCCTATGCATCTCTACAGCTCCCTCACTAACCACTGGTCTTACTCTGTTTCCCCTCCACCACCATACAGCAATGAACATCTCATCGTTCACAACACTGCATGCATTCCTCCACTTCCTAAAAAATGATCCGAGTTTAAGGGGTGATCACGTTTTACTTGATGGTCCCTGCATTTTCACAGCATCCTACTCTCTGATGGTTTCCCTTATAGAAACTCTGTTATTCTCCTGGGACTACTCAATATTGATCCAGGGCTGAGGATCTAACTAGTGAATTAGATCTCCAGTGCAGCAAAGAAAAATGGAAACCTAATTCTACTACAACCAAGCCCTTCGGAAACATTTTGATGACTGGGAGCACTTCCAGTGGGTGAGTGAGGGCGGGTAAAAGAAATATCCAACCTACGGTTGACTCCACGCTGTGAAGAAACCATTGCACAAACACAAGGCCCAAGAAAAACCAAAGCGACCTGACTCCTCACAACTCACAGAAGCACCCTCTAATGACAGTTAATTAGTTGATGCCCTAGGCAAGAATGTGAAACAAGTTTAAGTTTGTTCAAATAAATCTAAGAAGCCACAAATACACCACTGAATGAATACCAAGAGAACATAAACAGAATGAGATGAGAAAAATAGATATGAGAGTAGAATTCAATAATGACAGAGAAATATAAAAAAAATCAATATGATGACTAGAAGTACAAAGTGCAGGATGTTGAATAAAAAGCTCTGCAGAAAGCTTCTGCAGCACAGTGGATCAAGGGGAAGACAGAAGACAGAAGACAGAGCTTGAAGACGGATGATTGGAACATTCTCCCTTCCTCTGCCTGCCACCTGCTGCCCACCTTCATCAGACTTGTGGAGCCTGAACCATACAGGTTAGCTTCCCAAGTGAGGATGCTTGAATCTCACTTAGAAGAGGGAATTAAATAGTCATAGGAGGCAGATGAAGGGAGGGAAGTGGGTGGTAGAGGGGGTGGGGAGAGGAATGGGCAGGTTCAGGATCAGGTGTGGAGAGGGACATGAGAGATGATCAGATGGCCATGAGAATGAATGGCAATCTGCAACTGACAGAGGGTGGGGGCACCTTGAGGACATGACAGAGACCTGGGATAGGGGGACTACCAAGCAATCAGGGGAGTTGACTGTAACTGTAACTCACAGCATTGGGGATATGGAACCTGAAGAGACCACCTCCCGTAGCCAGGCAGGGACTCCAGTGGAGTGACAGGGACCACAACCTGCCCACAAAATATTCAAGTCAAAATTTATCCTGTCTAAAAGAAATGCAGAGATGAAGATGGAGCAGAGACTGAAGGAATGGCCAACCAATAACCAGCCCAACTTGAGACCCATCCCATGGGCAAGCACCCATTCCTGACAGTATTGGCACTCTGTTACGCTTGCAGACAGGAGGCTAGCATGGGTGTCCTCTGAGAGGCTCCACCCAGAAGCTGACTCAGGTGGATACAGAGGCCCATAGACAAACAGTCGATGGAGCTTGGGACTCTTATGGAAGAATAGGAGAAAAGATTTTGGCTCTGAAGGAGACAGGAACTCCACAGGAAGACCAACAGAGTCAGCTAACCTGGACCCTTGGAGCTCTCAGAGACTGAACCACCAACCAAAGCACATACATGACCTGAAACTAGGCTCTTCCCTTGAAAAGGCTGGACCTACGTCCTCCCCTGAACATATGTAGCAGATGTGAAAGTTGATCTTCATGTGGGTCCCAACAATTAGAGCTGGAGCTATCCCAAAAGCTGTTGCTTATATGTGGGATATGTTCTTCTAGCTTGGGTGTCTTTTCTGGCCTTAGTGGGAGAGGATGTGCCCAAACTCACAGAGACTTGATGTGCCAGGGTTGGGGGATATGAGGGAAGGAACCTCTACTCTCTCAGAGGAGAAGATTGTGGGAGGGGGTGACTGGGAGGAGGAACAGTGAGCCAGATATAAAGTGAATAAAAGAAAGAATATTCAGGTAATGACAAAGTTAGATTAATAAGGAATTACACATGGGATGTATGATACCTGTAGGACACTATAATCAAACCAAGCCTATGAATCATGGACACTGGAATAGGAGAAGCGTTTCATGAAAAATGCATAGAAGACTTTTTTTTTTAAAAAGGCGTAAGAGAAATTTCTTTACATAAGTCTGCCCAGGTAAAATTGTCATTTAGAGTCCCAAACAGACAAGGTGAGCCAAGAAACTGCCTGTGGTATAGGTAACACACTAAACATACACCACAAGAGGCACATGCAAGACAAAAAGAAGATGATCACAAGCCTATCAGAGTAAAAGCAGGTGTGTTAGCAGGAACTTTGAAAGCTGGAAGGACTTAGAACACTGTGTTACAGTGTCTAAAAGACAATAAATACCGATCCAGCAAAGCTGTCATGATTGAAGGCTAACTGAAAGACTTCACAGTCAAAACAAACAAGGGATCTATGGACACTAAGCCATTTTCACAGAAGACCCTGAAAGAGTGCTTTGGACGAAAGAGAAAGATCAGTACATTTCAAGGCAATAGGAAAGCGTAACCTACTTCAAAAGATTGGAGAACACTCACCAAGTGAAAACCAGGAGAACAGCAAGCACTGAAGAGCCAACAAGGTGACACCAGCTACTGCACACCTCTCCATACCTCCATCTGCAATCTCAATGAAAAGATACAGACCAGTAGGCTGGATCGAGAACAACGAAATGCAGTCTATCCTCCAAGGAGTGCGCCTTACCATGAAAGACATCCAAACTCAGGGTGAGAGGAAGGGAAAAGATACTGCAAGCAAACAGAACAAGGAAGCAGGCAAACGGAACAAGGAAGCAGGCAAACGGAACAAGGAAGCAGGTACCTGTCACTCAAAAACCTCCATAAGAAGTCAAACAAGTCAATAAAGAATATCGAATAAGTAGGTCATTAAAAAGTAAGTACTAATGAAGAAAGATAATAATGCTCAGCCATCAAGGAGATGCAAAGTCAGCCTTTACTCCAGTTCTCTCACCCAGTCAGAAAGGTAGTCATTAGGAAAACAACAGTCTTTATATACTGATGGTGGGACTGTGAACAGATGGTGAGACTGTCAACGCAGAGGTCCCCCCAAAACTAAAAGTTGATGTAGCCTCTGACCCCAGTGAAACCTCTCTTGGGTATTTTTAACCTGAAGAACTCCAAGTGGACGTGTGTCAAGCATGGTGATATGTCTGTGCTCACCATAGCACTGCTCATGTAGCTCAATTACACAGCATGTTCCGCGGCAGGGGATGAATGAAGAAAACGTGACACGTAGGAACCATGGAAACCCTCTCACCACAAATGTCCTTGGTAGGAAAGTGGGTGCGACTGTAGACATTTATATTAAGCAACTGTGAGCAAGTCACATTCACATGTGACCTTTCATTTGCTGTTCACAGGTTTTACATAGATTCATAAAAGTCACATATGCATCGATGTTATGAAAGCAGATGTAAGACTTGTTGGGAAAACAAAGGGAGAGAAGCTAAATGACCAGGTAGCCAGCATGGCTGGGAATGTGCTCAAGGTCTATCAGACACCGGTGTGAAAGTGCCTTTCTGTAGCCCAGCAACATTGTATCTTGGCATCTAAAAGACAGTGACTGGGAGGAGGAACAGTGAGCCAGATATAAAGTGAATAAAAGAAAGAATATTCAGGTAATGACAAAGTTAGATTAATAAGGAATTACACATGGGATGTATGATACCTGTAGGACACTATAATCAAACCAAGCCTATGAATCATGGACACTGGAATAGGAGAAGCGTTTCATGAAAAATGCATAGAAGACTTTTTTTTTTAAAAAGGCGTAAGAGAAATTTCTTTACATAAGTCTGCCCAGGTAAAATTGTCATTTAGAGTCCCAAACAGACAAGGTGAGCCAAGAAACTGCCTGTGGTATAGGTAACACACTAAACATACACCACAAGAGGCACATGCAAGACAAAAAGAAGATGATCACAAGCCTATCAGAGTAAAAGCAGGTGTGTTAGCAGGAACTTTGAAAGCTGGAAGGACTTAGAACACTGTGTTACAGTGTCTAAAAGACAATAAATACCGATCCAGCAAAGCTGTCATGATTGAAGGCTAACATAGTTAAAACAAAATTAGTGGTGTATGCTGCAGCAACATAGTTAAAACAAAATTAGTGGTGTATGCTGCAGTGGTGTACCCCAAAGCCCACGTGGTGAGGGCTTAGTCCTCAGCCTGCACAGTACTGGGAGATGCTGAGTCCTCCTGGAAGCTGGAAGAGGCGGGGCTGTCTAGAGCTTCTTTCCATTGGCTGTCAGAACTTTCCTGTATCGCTCTTCGCCTTTCTGTTTCCTGGCTACTGAGTGCTAAGAAGCTTTGCTCCAGGTCGCATCCCTTGTGATGAGATTCTGCCTCTACAGATCAGTGATTCTCGATCTGTGGGTTGTGACTCTTTTGACGGCTATATATCATGTATCCTACATATCATATATTTACGTTATGATTCATAACAGCAGCAAGATTCTAGTTATGGAATGTAATGGAATACTTTTATGGATGGGTCAGCCTAACAGGAGGACAAAAGGGTCTCAGCACAGAAAGGCTGAGAACTGCCTCTATAGACTGAAACACAGTGGGCTAACTTGACCACAGATGTGAGCAGGTTTAACTGCGATTTAAAAAATTTCCCTCTTAATAAGAACAGTTCTAGGATATGCTAGGCAACTTGGTGAGACCTGTGCTCAGGGTTAAACACAGCTCTGGGTGATGAATCACAAAAAGAAACATATAAATTGGGATACCAGAAGTACATAGTGGTATAAAACTGCAATCCCAACAGTAGAGAGCAGATTGTCTAATCACGGGGTCAAGGCCAGACGACATTGTGTATTCAAAGTCAGTCTGGATCACAAGAGACTGCTTCGACCATAGCAACAACAACAACACAGAACAGAACAGAAAACAACTTAACAGTTAAAAATGAGTTAAAATCTGTACTTGTTTTATGATTCAAAGCCCTTGTCACACTGGGGAGTCGGCTCGGTGGTCATGAGCTCTGTCATGCAGCTGAGATCCTGTTGCCTCTGTCCAGCGGCTCACAAATGACTAAGTTCATCTCATAGGAGCCTGACAGCCTTTTCTGCTCTTCACAGGCATTTGCACACCACACACACACACACACACACACACACACACACACACACACACGCATGCACGTACACGCACGCACACACACATGCACACGCATGTACAACACAGTCATCAGAAGTAAATCTTATTAAACCTCTTCACACACACACACACACACACACATGCACGTACACGCACACACACACATGCACACACACTCACACACACGCACACGCACATGCATGTACACGCACACACACACACATGCACACACATGCACACACATGTACAACACAGTCATCAGAAGTAAATCTTATTAAACCTCTTCTCTCCTGAGACCCAGTTTGAAAAAAATAACTTAAAAATTCAGAATTGGGAGACTGAGATGCCTCAGTCAGTGCAGGCATTTGCCACTGGGCCTGATGATCCCAGTTTAATCCCTGTGACCCACAAGTTGTCCCTCTGACCCTCACATGCCTACCATGGCAATCATATGCCCATTCTCACTCACCTTTGACACATTAAATAAATAAATAAATAATAAATAAAATAAATAAAATAAATTTAGAGCCCTCATATAGCTATTTGAGTCCCAGCATTACCTTTATGCTGCTATGTAATGCAATGTCACTCATGTTTTTCATGGTGCTTCTCTTTCAGCCATGTTTTAAGAAAAAGCTATGTGCCAGTGAAGCCAGACCTCCCGCCCCCACCCTCCCCACCGCCCCCGGAATCCTTCCACATTTTCTAAACACTGTTCACCTCGTCTCCCAAACTGACTCCTCCAAACAACCATCTCATTTTCGCAAGCGATATTACGATTGTTTCTGTTCCCTAACTTTAAAAACGTGCTTCTCCTTTGACCTTCAAATTCTCTGCTCACCACAGAACTTTCATCAGTTGCTCTCCCTGACAGCTGGCATTTGTTTCATCCTCTCTGGTCTCCTCCTGCCTGTCACAATAAGGACCTAGATTATCACACAGTTCACTGACTGAATGGATGGAACACTGTCAGAACAGACATAGCATCGCTCCCTTTGCCGAGACATCAACCGTTGCATATGGCCCCATCTACTGTTAGCTGACTTTACAGCCTCCATATTAATATGAACTCATTTCTTCAGCCCAGTGTGACATCCTCTCTCTCCTTTGAACTGCGCCTCTGCAGGAGCCCTATTCTTGGTTCAGCTACTCCGATTTCTTTTAGCACAACTCCAGTTTTGTCCTTGTTTTTGCACTGTTAAGTAGCACACCAATCCTAGACAAATGGACAGTTCTTACCCTGCGTCTTGTGTGCTGTAGTCATGAGGCTGAGGATCAGTATGTCAGAGTGAACCCAGCAACGCCTGGCTTCCTAGAACTACGGGCGACATGCACCATCCCCGCATGTGTACATATAACTTTGTAAATGGAAGTCAGGAGACTATGAAGATTCAGTGTTGCTTAATAGGGAATGAGCAGAAGAATGGCTTAGAGGATGATAAAGTGTAGCATGCTGGTGTATGGACAAACGTAGGGCTAAATGAAAGGGATAGTTTACATTAATATTAGGAGAAAGAATTCAACATTTACTCAAGAACTCCAGTCTTTGGTCTCACTTTCTTCGTGTAATGTATTTGCAAGTGAGGCAGATGAGCAGTGATGGATGTATTTAAAATGATAGATTAAAACGACAGAGACATGGTTGTCTGGCTCTCTAATTTGGGATTTATACAGAGACAAATGACATACCATGGATTAGGGACAGCTATCTAGCCTGCAGTAAGCCTGACTAAAAAGGTGAGCAGGAGTCTGGTGTAGCAGTTACTGCCTGACTTTTTTCTTTCTGGTACCTTCTCATGCGGGGCCAGTCTCCAACATCCGTCTCTACCCTTCCTCCAAATCATCCTGCTTGCAAGGTCAGGTGAGGCCGTGCCTTCTCCAGCTCTCTTCCTTACTCTACCAGTCTTCCCCTTACGCCATCTTTTCAAGGATCTACTGATCTCTAAACTCTCATGTAAGCCCTCTCAGCTCCCTGCACTGGTCCGCGGCTTGAAGCCGCTGGTTATCTATTTCCAAGAAAGAAAACATAATGAAATCTTCATTCTTTTGATTATATTGTTTTTCTAGTGAGAAACATCACTGCTCATCAGTAGACCCGTTTTTCAGTCACAGAACTTTGAATATTGTAAATTATGTTGTACATAATTTAGTTGATGCGGGAGGAGCATCTCACTTGGTGCCTGTCTGCTTACCTTCCTTCCTTCCTGACTGACTGACAGGGACAGAGCGTGAACGGCCTTTAGGATAGGAGATTAGAGGATACCTTTCTTCAGTATCTGAAATGTACACACTTTCTCTTTCCCGCTCCTAGCCTTTCCCTTACCTTTCTTACCTGGTGGTCTTTTCTTTCCCTGTGAATGAACATGTGGATTAAAAAGAACAGCCCTGTCTAAATCGGGGCATGTGTTACATGGCCCAGATCACATAGGGCCTTACCTACTTTATTATTGCTCAGTGGATATGTGACAATAGAGAACCTTCAAAACAAGTTGATTTCATGTGTTTTGTTTCATGTGCTTAAACACACACACACACACACACACACACAATACATATAAATATCAGGCCTAAATAACAGAAGTATAGCACAGACTAGAATCCAGATGTAGTTGGAACTCCAGTTTATGTCAATTAAAATAATAATAATTATTCTTTTGTTTGTCTGTTTTGTTCAAGGCAGGGTCTTACTATGAAGCTCTGGCTGTTCTGGAACTCACTATGTAGACCAGGCTGGCTCCAAACTCACAGGGATCTGTCTGCTTTTGCCTCCTGAGTGCTGGGAATAAAGGCGTGAACCATTATGTCTGGCTTTTTAAAATAATAATTATTCTTATTGAAGTTTTGGGTTTAAAAAACCTCTCATCTCTTTTTGTAATAGTGTATTCTTTTTCTTTAGAAAATTTAGGGTTTTCCCATAGGCCTAGTTTTTTTCCCATAATATTCTTTAAATAAGTGTGGTTTATCTGTCTTCTGAGGACTGTATTAGTATTTTATTATTCAAATTTATTTTTCCTGTCTCTACCTAAATCAGAATTATCAATACTAAGCATCACCATATAAAATATATCCTAGCTAAGTAAGAAGAGTAACTGAAGAATAAACAACATTATTTTAATCTTGAGAATATAACTTAATATAGTTAATTTTCTTACTATTTCGTGTTTAGGTTGGAGAGTGTTCTAAATATCAATTTCTCTAGATGAATAGCATTAATTATCAGTGTGAATAAAATTGAATTTGTCTTTTTTATGCATAAGATAGTATATTCTCAAAAATTGTTGTTATCTTCTTCTTCCTCTATAATCACCATCATCATCATCATCATCATCATCATCATCATCATCATCACCATCATCATCACCATCATCATCATCATCATCCCTGCAGGTGAGAAGGTGATCTGGACTGGGTACTATAGCCTAGTGTATAACCTGGTGAAGATGTCATGGGAACTTAAGGGTGATGAGGAACAGGATGGACTTAGAAACATGATATGGCAAACATTGCAAAAGATAAAGGATTATGAGGAAGACCCACGCATCCAGTGCGCAGTAGTGATAGCCCAGGTAAGTCCCCAAACTTGTCCTCCTGTCAGCCAGAACTGTGTTTAGCAGCTCTCTACGGAAAGTGGAACTTTCACATCCAATGGGCAGTAGCAGCTGGTCGGCGAGCTGACCAGCTCGCTTGCCGCCTCGCCTTGAGTTACATGCTCACATACTGTCGTTCAAGGATGAGAGCCAAGTTCCAGATGACATCATAAACTGAGACCCGTGAAACTTTTAGTATAAGCAGAATTGAATAAACTCAACAAACACAGGCCAAAACCAAATAAAGCAACCCAAGCAGAGACTGATTCAAACATTGATTTTGGTACGTTGATACAGCGAAAGGTTCCAACACCACCGAAGTCATCAATGCACAATTTCTCCCCTCTTTTCCCCTATGAACAATATGGCCTAGAAGCTTGATAAGTGATAATGTTTCAGGAATGCTTCATGGACTTCTGACCCCAGGGTGCCTCATGGGAAGGGAGGTGGTATTGATGGATGTGGCAGTATTTTCTACAAGGAGCACTCAGAGAGGTCAGGTGTCCTCTGTGGTCCCTCTGAGTTTGTAGAACGTCTGTGCAGGCCCTTCAGGCTTTGAGTCTTCACTGAGAAGAGAAGCCATGTCTTCCTTGGTCTCTTTGCCTTGCAGATTTTTTTTTGTTGTTGTTGTCTTTTGTTTTTTGTTTTTCAAGAAAGGGTTTCTCTGTGTAACTCTGGCTGTCCTGGAACTCACTCTGTAGACCAGGCTGGCCTGGAACTCAGAAATCCACCTGCCTCTGCCTCCCAAGTGCTGGGATTAAAGGCGTGTGCCACCACTGCCTGGCGCCTTACAGATTTTTAATATTCCGATGTGTGTATTTAGTATTTTGATTATTACGTGTTGTGGATAATTTCTTTTTGGTCCTGACTATTTGGTGTTCTGTGTGCTTCCTGTACCTCGAAAGGCTTAGGGAAATTTTCTTCTATGATTTTGTTCAAAGTCGTTTCTGCATGTTTGGACTCAGTTTCGGCCCCTCTGTTCCACGATTTCCTAGATGTTCTGTGCTTAGACTCTAAGTGTTCCCTTTGACTGTGGCGTCCATTTCTTCTGGCATGTGTTCCATGCCTGCCATGCTTTCTTCCATGTCTCCTGCTGTTTTGGAGAGGCTTGCCTCAGGCTTCTTATTTCCAGTTTTATCTCAGCCTCTGCTTTCTTTAGTAATTCTAGTTCTACCTTCATGTCTTAAACACATGCAAATATCCCCACAGTCCACACACTGTGCTCCTTCAATCCCATACACTGCACACACACAGAAGTTGTTTCTAGATGGGTTATAAGGCATGAAATTTAGGGGAAAAATTTAAGCTGTTTCTAAAAACAAAAATGAAAAAATATAGATTATCCAATCAAAACATAAAGTTGATTACTTCAGAAATTGTTCTTTGGAGCAAAGTAGACAATTTGTAGAATAGGTACCAATGAGGAAAATATAGAAGTATTCATCAGAAAAACTGGAGAGGTAAATGGAATGAAGCTCTAAGAATTGTAAAACAATTATTAGGCTGGTCTGTCTGGGCCGGTGCCCTGAGCAGACCTTGGGCACAAACTCCACAGGCAGTCCCACAACACCCAGAGGAAGCTCCACTCCCTGGTGCTCTAACAAGCCCAGGATCAGAGGTGAGGAGCACACAGCATCTATCCCAACACCGGGAGTAACTGGGACCAGCAGGATACAGGCACACAAGAACTCTGCCAGCCCAGTGGTTGCTTCTGGTCTGTCTGGGCCAGCAGACCTTGGCCACAAACTCTGCAGCCAGTCCCACAACACCCAGAGGAAGCTCCACTCCCAGGCACTCTAACAAGTCTAGGATCCCAGGATCCCAGAATCACAGGATCACAGAGGCAGCTTGACTCTGAGGAGTTCTGACACAACCAGGATCACAGGAAGGACAGGGTCCAGTCAGATTTAGCCAGGGCACGTAGCACTAGAGATAACCAGATGCTGGGCGGCAAGCATAAGAAAATAAGTGCCGGGCAGTGGTGGTGCACGCCTATAATCCCAGCACTTGGGAGGCAGAGGCAGGCGGATTTCTGAGT
>NW_022196896.1:130040143-130056095 GCF_008632895.1 Mastomys coucha | reverse complement strand
CAGGCTACTATACCCAGCAAAACTCTCAGTTACCATAGATGGAGAAAACAAGATATTCCATGACAAAATGAAATTTACACAATATCTTTTCACAAATTCAGTCCTACAAAGGAAAATAGATGGAAAATATCAACATAAGGAGCAAAACTACACCCTAGAAGAAGCAAGAAGGTAATCTTTCAACAAACCCACACAAACCTAATTCCACCTCTTACAAGAAAAACAACAGGAAGTAACAATTACTTTTTCTTAATTCTTAATATGAAAATTAATATTATCAACATATCCTAATGGATTGAAATTCAAAAATATGAGAAATTAGAAATTGGTTGACTGTCATCCAATGGTCTCTCTAATTTGGAAATTGGAGAAATAGGTCCAATATTGTACAATCTATATACACTTTCAGCTTGTTTGTTTGTGACAGTGTCTTGCTGGGTACCACATAATGGTCTTGAAATCATGGTTCTCCTATCTCAGCCTCTCTATTAGTAGTATTGCTTATTTCATGTTTTTACACTATACTATGGTTTTCAGAACAGCTTACATATTTCAAAATTATTTATACAGCCAAAAGAAACGTAGACAATTAACTTGGGTGGTAGCTTGTAAGAGAACAACAAAGAGTGAGACTGAATGCTTTGCTTGATGTTTGTAACTATTGTATCAATTTTGGAGAAGAGGTCTTTATAAGTTACTGTTTCTCTGAGATGAATGCTTTTCAAAATTATCACAGCTAATGAACCAAATTCTTACCCTCACCTAATGTCTTTGCCACCCTCCAAGTAGAACCATTGTTCATTGAAACAGTTGGTGAATGACTTTATGGATAGACCATCTTAATACACACACCCTTTCTTAAATGAATGTAACTTGTTCTCTGTGGGCTGAGAATAAAATCACTCACTCGAGTCAAATAGCTTTGACCATAGCAGGAAGTCTGTATCCAAAAATTGTGCCTACAATTCATTCCTTGGCACAGCAGAACTGTCAATTCTCATCTTAGCTACGATTGAGGTAAAATCCTTTGGTGATGTTAGGGTCAAATCCAATGTCTAAAAATTGTTCTTATTTTGGGCTTGTACCATAGTAAGAGCCAAGATTTTAAGCTGTACAAGTACAAAAACAAACAAACAAACAAACAAAAAGAGTTTATATATTTATGTTCATTTAAGAAAATACTAGTAGTGATGTATTATTTTAAAATATACAGTTAATATGTTTGGAGTTATTTAAAATTTGAGAAAAATGTATGTATTTTCAGTATTGCTGCAGACAAGCATGTACATAAGACTGTTAAACTGATTGTCATTTTATATTAAACAACTTTTATAATACTCATTTTTATTGTTATAATATTTTATAAATTTTTAAGAATATGACAAAAAGGCATTGTAGGTATTGAAGGGGGGTCTCTGGGAACAACTGGGGTGCAAAAGGGAAATAAGAATGTGATTTAATTCTATTTACTTAAAATATATTTTTAAATGTTAACAAATTCAGATAAATTGAAATTATGTATCTTTTCTCATCATACTGCAATAAAACTTAAATCAATAAAAAATAAAAAATCTATTAAAAATAAATAAATAAAGATAAAAAAACCAATTATTAGGTTTTTTTTTAAACAAGTTTATGCCAATGTATTTGAAAGTACAGAGTGTGATGGTTGGGTCTTAACATCCACTCGGTACAAATGACAATCACCTGAGTAGGGAGCCACACCGGGCTGCTTCCCAGAGGTAGAAGGTAAGTCCCCATTGCTGAAGAAGACACCATGAACTATGAACAGAGGACTCTGAGATCCTGACCTAAACGCCTTCTCCCTGAGGGTAACTTATAGTCCTGGAAAGTACTGTGCAGCCTGTCGAGGGGGGGAGCATCCAGCAGTCTCACCCAGCCTTGCAGCCTGCCAAGGGGGGAGCACCCAGCAGTCTCACCCAGCCTTGCGGCCATTGGACCGCAACTATGCCCAGCAAGGCAAGCTATTCCTAAGGGTACAGTAGTGGCCTTGTACCACTAAGCAACGACTCTCTAATCGGACTTAAGGCTAACTCAACAGGAACAAAATCATTCCTGGTACTGGAAATAGCCAATGACTTAAGGCTAGTGAAATCGTGGATCTCAGAAGAGAGACACTAGCAGCATACTTTCCAACTGTATTCTAAATGCGTATCCTTAAACCCACAGTTAGGGTAGCTCCCAGTTCTCACCAACGTAGCTTCTCTTTGCAATAGACAGAGATCACCATGACTGGCCAATCACGTGAGGCCGAGGCCCACGGGGAAACACCTCCCACACAATTCCTGTTCCTAGGATCCAGGGAACATCAAAGGATAAGGTGAGGAAAGACTGTGTGAGCCCGAGGGAGGGTAGTCTGCTGTAAGGTTGCTTCTCTTAGAAATAACAGGGAAGCTCCACTCAATGATACCTCAGAGATATGGCCATCTAACAAGACTTAGACAAAGACAACAGCGGCAGCAATGCTAACGTGTAACAGGGAAATCTCCAGGGGCTATCCTTAGACAACAAATGAAACAAAACAAAATGAAATGAAACAAAACCTAACCTAACCTAACCTAACCTAACCTAACCTAACCTAACCTAACCAAACCAAACCAGCAGCTAAAGGAGGAGGTTGAGAGCTATAGAAGTCTTTCTCTAAGGATGAGCCCCTTTATTGGTCATTCAGTACCAAGTGATCAGCCCTGAAATCATGTACATACAAGCAACACCCAACAGGTTATGATTATCTGTTTATTCATGTAATATATTTATGCACATGTATATTTACACATAACTATGAATTAGAGGGAAGAAAGTCAGAAATCCGATAGGGAGTAAGGAGCAAAGGATATGGAAGGATTGGAGGTAAACAAGATGAATGAGAGAAAATAAATTGATTATATTTTTAGTAATATTAAAAAAATCCATTCTCCAAGGCTACAAACACATTTCTGAATTCTTAGACAATTCCAGAAATAACCTACCTACTACATATAAGATGGCTTTGATTTAGCTGAGCAGTAATTGTTAATGATTAAAGTCAAATATGTAACTAAAAAAGAAGAAAGCCCGATTGCTGCAATTGATGTGGGAAGGTGTGGGTGGCACCTCCTGACAGGAGCCCAGATAAAATGGGGCGTGGTCAGAAGGATGAGTCTTCAGCTTCGGCTGGCTCAGCTTCCTCTTTGCTCTGACTCGCCCTGGCCTGACCCTCTTGCCGTTTAGCCCTTTGCTGATGTCAGACTTCCCAGGTTTCCATCCTTCACTAAGGACACGCAACTCTCCAAGAACCTTCCAGGTTCTTGACGCCAGATTGCGAAATGCTAAGACACCCAGCCTCACGGTCTGAGCCCAGCTGGCTTGTCCAATGTGAGACAGCCACTGAAGGACTCCCTACTGCTGTGGCGCCCAGCCCCAGCAACCCAGTGCGCCCCAGGGCCCCAGCGCACCCCAGGGTCCCAGCGCGCCCCAGCTACCCAGCAACTGATGGGTTCTCAGCTTCTTCAGTGTGAAATTCTTATTACTATTTTAACGTGAACACATCTAACAAATTCCTATAATGTATGTTCATCTTATAGATTATAGTCTTTTTGAGAACCCTGGCCAATCAAGGAGGAGAATGAATGGATTTCTGAGAAAACAAAAATGATCAAATCGATTTAGTGTGTGTAGGAAACCAAGATGAATGTATTCATTACCACATCATTTAACATGGTACTTAGTCATGACAACCTGTGCACTTAGGTGTGGCAGTTTTCCATCGGAAATATGTCATATAGTAAATGAAAAATGCAAAAAGTTGTCAGAATTCACTGCTGGAACAGCCATGAACAGAAATGAAACAAGAGTTTAAATTCCAACTTCATATAATCGCCTGGACTGCAACAAATTAGAGCCCACAGCTTCAGTTCTTTTGGGCGCTCAAGGATACTAACCTTGCTCACAGGAAGAGCGACTTCTGGACACACAGGAGAGAGAAAGCCCAGTGACCGACAATCCAGAAGCCCAGGGCCCTGGTGCAAGCTGAAGGCCATCACAGAGGTGCTGCCCTTGGGTGACCTTGAGTGTATTTATCTCTCAGTCCTCTGAAAGTGAGGCCAATAAGTCCCCAATGAATAGGCTGCCTGGGACTGTTGAGTTGATATTACAAAGTAAATATGAGTTCTGCTAATCAAATAAATAGAAAACGTAAAAGTTGTGTTTTAAAACTTCCAGTCTGTTATTATTTCTAAGATGAACTATGGAAGAAGGGAACATTTATATTAAATATAAAAACTTAATATCAAATGTTGATAAACTTCACATGAAGAATTTAAAGTTGGGAAATATCTTAAGGGAATTGAAGATAGCCACAACACAAAGGAAACCAATTAAATTATTATTTCTCCTGTAATGGTTTCTTCGCTTCTTCAGATCATGAAGCTACAGACCAAAGGCTGGGTCGACACCAGCTCAGCTTCCCCGCCCCTTATTTTGGAATTTTGAAACAAGTCATGAGCTGCTCTTAGCTTTGGACAGAGCCGTAAATGAGACTCTGCAAGCAAGCAGGTCTCCTCGTGGGCGTTTGGGTTTCCATCTCGGGGTGGTCAGGGTAAGCAGCATGGAGGACGGCTCAGGCCTGAGGCACCGCCCTAACGAGCTCCAGGAAGTTCACCAAGAGGAGGGAAACTGTCCTGTTTCAGGCTGTTTCCTTCAGAGGCATTTATAAGTATGCTGATGAAACTCTACAACTCGCTCACGTTTCGTGGGTGTTTTACAGTTTACTTGTAGCAGTGAGTTAATTACCCACCCTCAAAAGTGTCTAAATTTGAGTAGTAAAAAGTTTGAGACACGTTGAAGTTGCTGAGTCATTCTCCTGAAAACACAGACATGACATTGCAGTGTTAGGGTCCAGGAGTTGCTGAAGAGTGACACCCCAGACTCAAAGAGCATGCAAAAGCAAAGAGCGTCTCTTCCTGCATGCAGGGGTCCAACTCCATCAGGTTGGGGGACCCCGACTGAATTCACTAAATCCAAAAAGAGGATCAGTGGAGGAGGGGTGGATGATCTGTATTTTGATTGGTGGATTCTGTCTTTGGGGGTCTGGTTGATGCTATGATTCAGACTAATTTTCTTGCTTCATGACAAGGAGGGGTAGGTACCTCTTGACCTCTTGGCTGCAAGTTTGGCTCTTACAAGCTGGGAAGGGGTCCCTTTTACACAGCCTGTGGTTGTTCCAGTAACTGGCTTGCCCAGTTCTGGGAAGCAGAAACTCAGGCCTCTTCTCCTGAGCTGCTACTTTGCAGCCTGATAGGGAGTCAGCCTGGCTCAGGCCAATTCACTCCTTTAAGTAGTAACGTGTCATCCACCTGACACCCTGGCCATTTACAAAATGCTGTCATTTCTTCTTTACATCTTTTCTTTTCTTTTTTCTTTTTTGTTTTTTCTAGACAGTATCTCTCTGTGTAGTCCTAGCTGTCCTGGAACTCACTCTGTAGACCAGGCTGGCCTCGAACTCAAGAAATCTGCCTGCCTCTGCCTCCCAAGGCATGTTCCACCACTGCCCAGCCTTACATCTTATTTTCATTCAAGTTAATTTCTCATCATTTTAAAGTATATATATTTTTCCTGTCATTGAAGTTTATTGCTCTTTCTTGGGTTTAAATCAGTGATTAATTGTTTGATTTCATAATTTATTATTATGGGCTTAACAAATGTTGACAGGTAGAAGGTCAGCGAGTTGATGATTCAGAGTCTGTCTCCACATTCATAGTAGAAAATCAAACTTTTAACTTGTCAGCTTTTTAATCTTCAGTATGATGTGATTGATAATCTGTAGGAACTACATAAGATTAGGAAATATTTCTGACCCCCCTTGGAAGAAAGCAATTGATCGTCCACTGGAACTAAAATGTTTTGCTTTCACCAATCTGCCATCACCTCTACTTGAATTTTATCTTTGTTTTCTCTTGACCGAGAGCTCAGAATGAACCAGTAAGGAGAAAATCAACTGGAGTGACCTCCACTACGTCCCCTATAGTCCCTCTACTGGGACCTGGGACAGAAATTCTCCATACTCTCATATTCTCTGTGGACCTCACTTCTGACTTCGTATGGACTGTCTGGGGTGTAACAGGACCTCACTCCTGACTTCGTATACCGTCTGGGGTGTAACAGGAATGGCAGTCAGCGTTCTGGACAACTTTAATAGAGTGGGAAGTGCATGCCTCTCAGGGCCCTTTATTCTTTCCTTTGCTGTTTCTAGGACTCTTTCGATTATGTCTAGTCTTCTCTGATGAGCTATCTATTTTCCATGCCACTTCACATCTCAAAGGGATGACACCGTAACCCCATAAGCCAACTCATGTTTGTGTATTCTATTATTAGAATTCTGTTTTTATGCGTGTTTTCAGGGCCAATCATTTGATGTAAGATGTTCCTCTATTTTCAACATTTTAGCAAATATCTATAGATAATTACATTTGAAATTCATAAGTCAATCAGGCATAGCAAATACAGCAGCCACTAGATGATGCAAGCAGAGTCTTGTACTCGGGCAGTGAGCAGACGGTTGGGATAGTCAGAAGCTCAGCGGCTGCGCACGAATTTTTGACAACTTAGGTTGTAGAAGGGTCTCACTTACTTAAACCAGGAAATGATGGGGAGGCCAGTTTCCTTCAGAGAAAACTCTAAATTAGAATTTCCTGAAAGCAGCTATATTCCTTTAGTGTAAATTTAATTTGGTACTCATTGGTACTAAATAATACAGCATAAGTATAACATATAGGATGAAGACCATAAGTATAACATATAGGATGGAGACCATAGGTATAACATATAGGATGGAGACTGAAGGACAATCACTCTGCTTAGAATCAGAGAGCGAGTTAAGTTACTGAACAGGAAAAATATGACCTCCAGACACAAATCCTGATACCTAAAGTATGAAGTGTCTTTTAATTTATTTTGCATTTGATTACTATTAAGATAGTACAAATGAAGTAAAATTTACGTTTCCTATAGACTAATATAATTTTAAAGACAGCAAAAACCCTCCGGGCAGTGGTGGCGCACGCCTTTAATCCCAGCACTTGGGAGGCAGAAGGCAGAGGCAGGCAGATTTATGAGTTCGAGGCCAGGCTGGTCTACAGAGTGAGTTGCAGGACAGCCAGGGCTACACAGAGAAACCCTGTCTCAAAAAACCAAAAGATAGCAAAAACCCTTCACTGGCTTCCTCCTCAGCGCACTGTTGCCGGTGTGTGCACCAGCTGGCTCTGTCTTGGTGACCCCAGAGCCCCAGCATGGCGATGATGGAGGATGAATCAGGCCGTGCTCTAGGCTTACTTTGGATGCCTCTTTGCTATTCTGAGGATGAAGAAAAGTTCCTCAAAGCCATTTATGGATAGAATGAAAGACTTGCTAATGATGTCATGAAAGGGATGGGAGGCAGAGACGTTGTGGCCTTTGGTGTGCTCAGGGGGAGCTATGCATTCTTTACTAACTGGCTGTATTGCATCGATCATTGAACAGAAGTAATGATAGACCTATTCCCATGACTGCAGAAAGAATGTCTTGATGACATCATAGTCGACCCTGGGAAAACGATGTGAGCCTTGCTCTCCTGGGGCAAGCGGTTCACCTCCCCAATGTCCGCTGTCCCAAGCAGGCTGGTGAAAACGACCGCTCAAAGTGTTGGATACAGGCAAGACTTTGTCGGATCTGAAATTCCAGACAAGTTTGTTGTTGGACGTGCCCTTGACTGTAACGAGGATTTCAGGGATTTGAATCAGGTTTGTGTCAGCAGCGAAACTGGAAAGGGCAAGAGCAAAGCCTGTGCGAGAGTTCAGTGGGAGCCTGCAAACACGATGCGTCCTACTGACATTGCTAGTGACAAACACGGTGTGTCCTACTGACATTGCTAGCGACAAACATGGTGTGTCCTACTGACATTGCTAGCAACACTATCAAGCATTCGGTTCCGTGGCCATCTGCTTCATAAAGCTTTCTGCATGAATGTTGTAAGAATTTCATGTTGGATATTTTTAGAAAGGTCAGTTGCCACATTCTTGAACTTTTGATTCGCACCACTAGATTGGCAGACGATCCATTCCCTCTTGTAGACTGTCATTCAATTTATGAATAAAAAAATCTTTTAAATTATCATTATTAAATATTAATACTTATATTGTATCCATAAGAAACATTTAAGGAGAAGATGTATTAGAGTTTTAATTGGCATTTGAAATTTTGTTTATCCAGGAAAGAACAGATCTGATTGAATAAACCCATGTTTCAGCAGTGGATTGGCTGTATTGTGCCACTTGGATTATTTCAAGGAATTTTTTTGAGACAGTTTGTGTGTGTGTGTATGTGTGTGTGTGTGTGTGTGTGTGTGTGTGTGTGTGTGTGTGTGTGTATGTGTATGTGTGTGTAGTCTTGGCTCTCACTTGTCTTGGAACTCACTCTGTAGACTAGGCTTGCTTTGAACTCAGAAATCTGTGTCTCTTTGCCTCCTGAGTACTAGAATTTAAGGCCTGGTTCTTTTTAAAACTGCAAATAAATTCTAAAAAATAAAAAGTAAGAATATGAAAATATACTTATCAAGTCCTTATTAAACCTATTTTTATTTAATAAGAGAACGTAAAGAAGTCTGAAACAATAACCCAAACATAAAAAACCGCAGTAGACAGTCTTTAAACATATCAATCATTTAAATGGGGGAGTAGATACATGGGTAGCCCCATCAAAACACAGTGCGCATTCTAGACACCCTCACAGATATTATTTTATATTAGTGAGAAATAAACTATTGCTATCTTCAACTAGCTGCAAACTTAAATTATGACTGTAGTCAGTGGTGGAACATGGCCTGGTAAGAGAACATTTCACAGATGATGAACTGCCATGAGAGAGTGTCCGCCTGACTTGTACAGTTTGGAAAGTAGTTTGGATTGGGCAGAAGTAGGCAGTAATTTAAAGGTGCATTTATAATAGTGAAGGGTAGATATTTGGTTGGTTTCATAAAAATAAAGACTCTAAATGGATTTCAGATTTGTTTGTTTGAAGAGAAAGCAATTTGTTTGGAGAGAGAGCTATCTTCATTGAATTTTAGTTGTTTGGTTACTTTGTAGTATAGAATTGGCACACAAAATTTCCTACATATATATTTAAAATATTGAATTGCTGCTTTGGAAATTGTAGTATACAGTGATTGCTTACATTTTATTTGAGACTCTCTTATTGACATCTTTTTTCCTATTCTGAGTTCTGACATGAACATATGACTTGATTTGGATAATGACACATTTTATGCAAGCTGATGTTTGACAGAGGCGAACAAAGTGGAGTCTTTTGTGTCTTCTCCTGGAACTCCGTAACTGTCCTGTCCCAAAGTCCCATTACTCAGTAGAAGATGAAATAAAACCTGGCACCGAGCAGAGTCTCCCTGGCTCATCTCCTTCCCTGCCCCAGCCTGGCCTGTCTCATCTCCATAGAATCTAACAACATGGAAATGAATCTGATAAAACCGTGAGCATCCCTCTGCTGCTCCCAGCTCAAGTGACCAACCTCAAAATGACAAGTTAAGCAAATGGTTGTGTTCAGGAGCAGCGCTCCAATACAGCGAGTTTTGAGTGTGAGAGCTATAACACATGGGATTTTATTTCACCACACTGGTGGCATACAGCGAGTTTTGAGTGTGAGAGCTATAACACATGGGATTTTATTCACCACACTGGTGGTGTACAGCGAGGTTTGAGTGTGAGAGCTATAACACATGGGACTTTATTTACCATACTGGTGGTATTATTTTTGGTTTGCTTGAGTGCTTGAGACGAGGTTTGAATATGGCCAGACTGGCCTCAAAATAGCTTTCCGGTAGAGGGTAGCCTTGACTACCTGGCTGCCGCCACCTCTAAAGCAGTAAAATAATGTGCATGCTCTACTCTCTGGTTCAATCTTATCATTAAAAATACAAGGCAGTAATAGTATTATTAAAACTGATAAAGCATTTGCTGTGTGTCCTATATTTGCCTTAATTATCAGATTAGCATAAAATTATGACATGTGCTATTTTTACCTTTATTTTACAGATGTGGAAATTAAAAATTTAAATGAGGATTCATATTTTCTCCAAGATTAGCTAACTTGCTTTTAGATACACGGTTACCCACACTGCTTGAAATCACACCTATATTACACTCTGACTCCCTTCTCTACTGAATTCCCTTTAAAAAACCTTGAGTGGGTTGGGTGTAAGCTTTGCATGTTTGTGAAGGAAGCCATGAGGCACAAGCCAGTAAGCAGCACCCCTCCACAGCCTCTGCATCCACTCCTGCCTCCTGCCCTGCTTGAATTCCTGCCCTGACTTCCTTAGACGATTGTCATGGTTTTAATATGCTTGGCTCAGGGAGTGGCACTATTTGGAAGTGTGGCCTTGTTGGAGTAGGTGTGTCACTGTGGGCGTGGGCTTTAAGAACCTCATCTTTAGCTGCCTGGAAGTCAGTATTCCACTAGTAGCCTTCAGATGAAGAGGTAGAACTCTCAACTCTCCTGCACCATGCCTGCCTGGATGCTGCCATGTTCCCACCTTGATGATAATGGACTGAACCTCTGAATCTGGGAGCCAGCCCCAATTAAATGTTGTTCTTATAAGAGTTGCCTTGGTCATGGTGTCTGTTCACAGCAGTAAAACCCCAACTAAGACAATAAGGAACAGTGATGTAGAAGTGTAAGCCACATAAACCCTTTCCTCACTACGTTGCTTTCCTCTGAAAGTTGCTTTTGCTATGGTGTTCCATCCAAACATAGCAATCCTGACTAGGATGGAAATGGACAGAAGATCACGGGTTGTTACTACGACAGACCTGACCATCTTCTGGGGAGGACTGTGGAAGGACTTTGGAAATTTGGGCTGGAAAAGCCATTGAGAGTCGAGAGCTCAGCAGGCTGTTCTGACGGAGCTTGGGAAATAAAAATGTTGAAGGCAGCGCAGACGATGGAGGCCTGGCTTGGGGGGCTTCAGAGAGAAGTCTGAGATCCCTACAGGCTTTCCGGGGGCCATTCACGATTTTGAATTAAGAATCTGTGGTTCTTCTCAGCTGGGCTGAGAAAGTCAGCTAAATGAAGTTAAATGAAGCAGTTGCTTTGCTGGCACAGTCGATGCTGGTCAGGGGAGCTGAGGAATTATCAAGACTTAAGACCAGAACCACGGAGCTGAAATCTTCCGGGGAGCGTTTCTCAGTTTCAGCACACAGAACCTGCGTTCTAGAGATGGTCAGGCTGTACCGTTCGCCCGCAGATGAACTCGATCCCCGTATAAGAGTCTCCCAGGTGGTACTGGCTTTGCAGGCGTAAAGGTGTTGTAGAGCAGCTGAGCTTTGGCACCGTGAGAGACCACTGGCGAGGGTGTAGCTTCAGTAGCAGTTGAAGCTCCAGGGCTGAAGAGCTCATACAGAGAGTTGAGAGTTGGTGTCATGAAGAGAGCCCAGGAGAGCTAGGTCAAAGCACAGTCCAGTTGCAATAAGAAACCCCAGCATTTTCGAGATGCCTGTGCCATGGGACAAGCAACAAGGGCAGCAGCAAGAGCTGTAAAGTGGGGTGGCCCCGAGCCCGTTGGATGAGCTGTGTGCGCTGCCGCCAGCCCTTAGGAGCTTAGGAGGAAGCCAGAGGATGCTGAGGGAATCCCGGAAGTCTAACACCAAGTTTTAAATGACTGGAGCTGGTTTTTTGTTTAGATCATTGACTGCGCCCGGGTTTTTTCCCTCTTAGAGTATGAAAGTATTTAACTTATTTTGATTTTGATTTTGAAAGACTTTGACCTTTTAAAGAGATTTTGAAGTTTTGTTAAAAGAGAATTTTGGTTTTTTTTCTTCCAAAAAAGACTGCATTTTAAAATGCTGGAATTTGTAAAAATTGTAGGAATTTTGAGTTTGTAATATAGTTTATGTTATATGTTTATGTACTTATAGTTTACATTACATATTTATATTTATTGATATGATAGCCTGAGGAGGAACAAAATAGAAAAGTTAATAGATAGCGCCTATGGATTTGTCAAGTTGGCAAAGTTACGCTGGCCAGTTTTACGTCAACTTTATACAAGCTGGGGCCACTTTGGAAGCAGGAAACTCAACTGGAGGAAAAAGAAAAGCCCTATTAGATTAGTGACTAAAACTGTTATTTAGATTTAGTGACTAAAGCTGTGGTGAATCTTCTTGACTGATGATTGATGGGGGAAGGCCCAGCTCTCTGTGGAGAGTGTCATCGCTGGGCTGGTGAGCCTGGGTACTCTAGGAAAGTAGGCTGAGCAAGCCATGAGGCACAGGGCTGCTGATAGCACTCCTTCATGGCCTCTGATTCAGGTCCTGCCTCTAGGCTCCTGGCCCGTTTGAGTTCTCCCCTAATTTCCTTCGATGATGAATAGTGATGTGGAAGTAAACGCCGGGTGGTGGTGGTGCACACCTTTAATCCCAGCACTTGGGAGGCAGAGGCAGGCGGATTTCTGAGTTCCAGGCCATCCTGGTCTACAGAGTGAGTTCCAGGACAGCCAGGGCCACACAGAGAAACCCTGTCTCGAAAAAACAAACAAAAAAACCAAAACAAAACAAAAAACAAAAAACAAAACAAAAAACAAAACAAAAAACAAAACAAAACAAAACAAACCCTTTCCCCCACCAGTTGCTTTCGCTATCCATGTTTTGTCGCAGCCATAGTAACCCTAAGACAGTGAGACACCTGGTCCTCTGTGTGGATAGCCGGTCCTCTGTGTGGGTGGTGGGATGGCTGGTCCTCTCTGTGGAGAGCTGGTCCTCTGTGTGGGTGGTGGGATGGCTGGTCCTCTGTGTGGGTGGTGGGATAGCTGGTCCTCTGTGTGGGTGGTGGGATAGCTGGTCCTCGGTGTGGAATAAATATAAGTTTTCTTTTTAATATAAAGATGGTTATTTTTCCACCTCTTTGGCATTTGGTTTTGTTCACTTGTGAATTGGTAATTCAAAAGCATTTTTCCCTCAATGTGTCTCTGTACTGTTCAGCCATCTTTACAAACCCATAAACTTCTTTCCAAATGGCTACCCAACACTATTTCTTACTGCCACATGGTTTCTACTGTTTTAATTATTCGTCTGTGATCTCCACATACCTCTAGGCATTGTGGGTTTTGGCTTTGTTTTTTTCCTCCTCCACTCCTTCTTCCTCCTCTTCCCCTTCCTCCTGTTCCTCTTCTTGTTTAGCACTTTCTTACTTTCTGGTATTAAACAATGATGCAGTATATGGTTTTAATTTTTCATCCATTGTACTTTCTGACACTCTATAGCCTTGTATCTAGCCTCACTTTTTATTGAAATAGAAACAAGGTAAAGATACACAGATTAAAAATGTTTAGCTCTGACACACCAAATATGAACACCTAAGAAGTGACTGTTTAATTAAATACTTAAAAGATTAAGGCTTCATATGCTTATCCCTTCTAACTACACCACTCTCCTTAAAATAAAGCATCTACCCCAATCTCTAGGACTTGCTAATGTGACCAGATTCATATATCACACAATTAGCATTTGTCTGTGCCAGCTAACATATTTCCCAGATTCATCAACATTCCATGTAACAATTTAGATTGCAGCTCAGCACTTCATCCCATTAACTTATAATTTATCTATCATATTTCCTGTAGGCAGAGAAGCATGATGCTTCCTGTGTCAGATTATCTTACCATAAGTAGTCCTGTGCATGACATTTGGTGCAAAATTTCCTGTCTCATGTAAATAAAACAGCTGATGCCAATTTAACTTTTTATTTTAAAAATTCCCATGGAAGGCATTAAATATCACTGTGATATCTTCAAAATGTGTTTTCAGAATTGCTACCCCCTTTTTTCGTCTCTGTCCCCTTTCTCTTGGATTCTTGCTTGTAACTTGACCTTCAGCCTCCCTTCTGCTTTGGGGGTCACATACGTTCATTTCTCCCTGTTTCTCCCTTGGCACCCAGCTTCTTTTGGCTTCCTTTCTAGTTCCGTAGGCTGCACACACATTTACGCCCCTCCATATACATATACAAGCTAGGATCTCCATGTGAGAGAGACACCGTGGTTTCTTGTCTTTCTCAATTTGGGTCACTTCATTTAATATTACCCTTTCCAGATCTGTCTATTTCCCCCCAAATTTCATAATTCTGATTTTCCCTTATAGAAATGCTGATATTTGAATAGATTTTTTTGTTATTCAGAAATTGAAATTTTACATTGATTGACCAGAACTGGGTATTGAAGGTTGAAATGACCTGGTCCTAAGAAAGATGACCCAATAGTAGATAAAAGCAAAAAGCTTCCCCAAATGTGTGACAGCTTGGGCTGATTCACCTCTGCTATGGGTTGAGATCTGAATTGCACGTGTGCATGTGTATCAGGATGTGTCTGGGTGACGCACCTCTGCATGCAGTGTGTGATTTGGCGGCAGTGAGTTTTGTAGGTTTCCATTTATCTCAGGTTTAAGTTTTCAATCTAATTTTTAAATGGTGCCTTAGTTCCCTCGACTACTGGGTGACGATAATACTTCGATGAAGACAACTTAGGGATGCAAGGTTTTACCTTGTGATTCCTGGTGACAGCCATCCCAGTGGAGGAGGGCCAATGACAGGGGCTAGGGAGAACTGGTCACATGATCTCAAAAAGCAGAAAGGAATACACTGATGGATGCACGCTGCAATTCAGCTCCCTTTCCTACTTATATAGCCCACAGCCCAAATGCAGAGACTGGTGCTACCCACCCACAGGCTGGCAGAGACCGGTGCTACCCACCCTCAGGCTGGGCCTTTAACATCAATGATCACTATCAAGACAGTTCCTCACAGGCATGCCCGCAGGCCAACAGAATCTAAACAATCCCTCACCGAGAGAGATGATTCTAGGCTGTATAAAACCGACAGCTTTATATAAAACAGGTAGTCACATGGGCTGAGCTTTCTACACTGGCACAGATAAGATGCAAATGTTTAGGCGTGCTTTATTACTAATTCAGTGTTTTTTTTCTTGCCTCATTCTCATGTCTTTGGTCACAAAAGGTTTTTCATGGTACTTGATGGTATAGATGGTCCAGGGGAAATAGTCTCTAAGCTAAGTTCATAAAAACTCCCATACTTTCCATTCAGCCAACCCACATAGCTGGCCAAGGACCTCTGAGCATCGCTGGCAGCCCCAGCTTCTGTCTCCCTCTGCTCCTGGTATTGCTATGTGGAATTTGGGTTCCTTGAATCCCAGAGCCAATGAGTGGTCATCTTCCCCCTCTTCGCCACCTTCTCAGTTAAACGCACACATATCCATTTATATTTTTATATCCTTCCTTCTTAATCCAGTTAATACAGTCACAGCAAGACAGATAGCCAAATGTCACATAGACAAGTAAGGCAGACCCAAGTCAGGTTCTAGAAGTGAGCACATTCCACCCACAGGTTACTGTGCTGAATGCTTTGGCTCCATTAAAATCGTGTTTTTAAATCGGATTGAGTGGGAATATTTTCTAAGTAAGTGACTTTTATTTATTTATTTATTTTACTGTAAAACATGAACATCCCAGGACAAACCTCTCTCTCTTTTCTTCCTTTCACACTCTATTGATTGCATTCATTTGCAATAAAACCCTTCAAGGATTCGTTGTTTATTCTATGTGTGCATGCTTCTTTAATGACTTCCATAGGACCATCCCACATGTCTTCCCTGATGCCTCTTTTGAAGGTGATATAAACTGTCTAGAAGATGTTCGTGACTCAAGTGCATCTATTTTTAGCTGTTCCCTTACTACTCCACGTGAGTAGGGAACTTTAAAAACAACACCTGTATAGCGAAGGCAAGTGTCTTAAGAAGTCTGGCTGAAGTTAAAAATGTATTACACTCTCATTTGGGGTATTGCTGGTGACTGTGTCTATAACACCAGCTTTGGGGTACTGCTGGTGACTGTGTCTATAACACCAGCTT
>NW_022196896.1:130022575-130039653 GCF_008632895.1 Mastomys coucha | reverse complement strand
TGACTGTGTCTATAACACCAGCTTTGGGGTACTGCTGGTGACTGTGTCTATAACACCAGCTTTGCTCTTCTCTGTCCTACCTCCTTGCTCCCCCAACCATTGTTCTTGTCAGACGCTACTGTAACTTCCAGGGAGTGATGTGACACATTTATTATGATGTATTAAGCATCATGTGGGGAATGTGTATACTAGAATGCTTACAGAGGTAAATAGAAATCTTCTCATGCATTAAAATCAGATATGCATTTTGTATGGTAGACTTTTAAATTTAATGAAGAATTTTTTAATTTAATACTTCAATTCATCTTCAACGCTGATAAATCCATTGCTGACTGGACTAGACTACCATACAGTATATATATGTATGTATATATATATATATATACATATATATATATCCATAATAAGAGTCTGCCATCAGTAATCTCATTATATCTGTTCATGATATTGAATGCTTTCAAAGGTTTGAGGAGAGGTGAAATATCTAACAAGAATATTTGAGATGAAAATCAATTCTGAATAGATCCCCAAAGCCGAGTCCTTTTGTACAACAAAGTGATTATAAACCCTATATAAAGAAAATCCTGTCAGAGTGGCCTAATAGGCAAATGCTAATTAATGTGTCCTGTTTGAAATGCTTCCAGAAAGACGTGTATTGAGGGGTAATGTCCATTGCTGGTGAGTCAGCAGCTTATGTTGACACATGCAGGAGAAGCCTGCATCATGTCTGACATCAGACATCATCATGTCTGAAGGCTTTCCGCCATCTGCTCCATGACCTGGAATATCAGAGAGGAATACATATAGCTCCAATGAATGTGTAACTTTATTCAGGGTGTCTTTGGCTCATCAGATAAAACCCCTTGTGGTTGTAATTCAATGGCAAGATGGTTAAGCATAAAATACTTTTAATACTTGGTGATGTCTCCGTAGTCTGAGTGTTGCCTGTTGGGCAGACGGACAGCGATCCTTTGCCTCTCAGTGCTTGCCTGTCTCCTTCTTCATGTTAGGCTTGTATTTTGGCATAAATGGGAAAACTGGATGTGGAAGGGTGGATATGTTTTTGGAGATTTGTTCTCTTTAGATTCTTAGCAACCTAGTGCTGAAGTCACAGCACCATGTTTAGGGCAGTGCGCATGCTCACAGAGCCTGGACTGCGCATGGGCACAACAAAATATGAGGCGTCTCATCCACCTCTTCCATT
Organism: Mastomys coucha; assembly: GCF_008632895.1. NCBI lineage: Eukaryota > Metazoa > Chordata > Mammalia > Rodentia > Muridae > Mastomys > Mastomys coucha. The sequence goes on along the minus strand of NW_022196896.1, from coordinate 130,038,449 downwards.
AAGCTCCGTAGCTCTCCTACCACTACAGCCAATGCAAGGAATAATGGTAACTACTGAAGTGAATGCTAGGTGGTCCACGCCCTGTTAGTGAACGTTACTCCAAAGCTCTGCTGTTTGTGCTGTACCACGTTTTTTTCTGAAAGCAAATGTAAAGGTGAGGGTAACATTGAAGAGATTCGAGGTCAGAAAGCCAGAAAACGCGGTCGACTTCTGCGTTTAACATTTACAAGATCCCTTGAGCAAGTTGTTACCTCTTCAACTCAGCGTTACAGAGAGGCGAATAACTTGCAGAAAACCACATACTTGTGAGTGGGAAAAATAATGTTCTCATTCAGTCCTTTCTTTAACCCTGCACATCAGTCCGTCTAAAGCTTTAATGTTCCTACAAAGGTACAATTCTTCTGCATTTGTATCATGGTCCAAGGTAATGAAAAACGATGCCCTCACGACCAGACTTTTAATGACAAAGAGTTACTCGCCCTGTTCCTTTGTGTGATTGGGATTCCCATGGAAAGTAATAATTAAGTATCAAACTTGGAAAAGCGTTTTTGCAAAGCAAGTAAAATTTCAGCTCTAATATTACGTAGGAAATGTAGAGCCATCTTCCATCGCTAGTAATCTGAGTTAGCTCAGATTTTGTTGTGTTTTCTACATTTCCTTAATTATTGATTCAAAATTTGGGACTCTGGAAAGCTCCCCCCACCCCTCTTTGAATTACTACTAGATTCCCCGGGAGACTTTCTACTTTGATGATTTATTATCTTCCTATCACCCTGCAGGAGTGCTAGATTCACCATCTTTATCCCCACTACAAAATCAAAGGGCAGACATCTGTTTCTGCCTGTGGAAAGGATATGTTTGTAGGAACTCATCCTCAGGAATTCTACTCTTACGATTGATTTTAATTCCAAGATACATCGACACTAAAAGTTTGTCATTTTTCCCCAAACAAAACTATTAATAATCCAATAGTAAATGTAACTCTGACTCATTAAAGCCTACAGAGACATCACTGAAAAACAGGGACATTCAGTGAAAATGTAAATACTTAAGAGTGCTGAAGGTGAAGGCTGAGGCATGCCCCACAAACAAGATAACAGTAAGAATAAGTAGGAATTGAGTTTAAGAGATAGTTATTAATACTTTGCTAAATGTATGGACAAGAAGTAAAGACTTATATTTGTGCACAGGTGGCACTGAAGTGTCTGAGGTGTAGCTTGTTAGGAGGAAGGTGAATATAGACCATGACTATAGAATTATAAGCATGGTCTCATTTGGGGACCAAACTGGCTTTGAGAAGCTAAAGGCTGGGCCAGGTATTTCTAGTTTGGGTGTGGGAGCAGGTTCTAGGTAGCCATGAAAGGAGCTAAGTTCTGTTAAGTTTTGCACCATCTACCAGATAAATATTCCACATGATTTCATGTAACCCTAGTCAGGACAAAACTCTACTAAACAGGCCCAGAAAGGTTATATTCCCTGGTAATATGGAAAGACAAAACCTAACTTCAGTTATTTCAAGCTGTAGAGCCTGTATTCTTTCCTGGAAATTTCCAGGAAGAATAATACAGAAAGATTACTTTAAAAATTTTAATTGAATATTTTTGTCTGTTTTTGAGATTTTAATTTAATTTTACAACATTTCTCCATGTCCCTTCCTTCCTCCATCTCTCCTATATACTTCTTTTCACTCTCCTTCAAATTCACGACCCTCTTTATTTAATAATTGTTATTTTATGCATATGTGTTCCTAAATACAACCTGCTCTCTGGATAATGCCACTCAAATGTACGATTTCAGACTTGCTCATTTGATACTGAATGACCAATCGGTGCGCTTTCCCTGGGGAGACCATTTCTGCTCGTCTCAGCATTCCTTAGCTGTCTATAGTTCTTTGTTTAGGGTTGAGGACTTACCCACCCTGGCGGGTCTATTGCTGGTGTCCTGTTCAGCTCATGTTTATGGATATAGCATCTGCTATTACTAGGAGACACAATGTCACAGCATACTTCCCGATCCTCTGGCTCTTAAAACCATCCCCCTCCGACTTCAGCCATTTTCCTGAGCCTTGGGTGTGGGAGCGCTTTATAGATGTGTCTGCTGGGGCCCGGCTCCGTGTTTTTTTAAAAGGTTTTGGTTTCCTGTGGAGGGCCTCACCTGTTGCAAAAAGAAGTGTCCATGATGAGGGTTGAAGACTACACTTGTCTGTGTTTATAAAGACAAATGTTTAGGATGTAGTTAGAGATAAGTAAAGAGACGTTGTAGGTTCTTCTGCAAGATGCACATCTTTAGTATCCTAAATTGATAAATGAGGAGCTGAGGAGGATTCCTGGACCCACCTTTCTGGTTTTTGTTTTGTTTTGTTTTGTTTTTTGTTTTTTTTGTTTGTTTTTTGATTACCCAGCTTCAAATCTGTGGTGGTCGGCTAGAATACAAGGTTTACGAGGTTTATCTTAATTTTCTTGTATCTGTTGAGACTTGCTTTGTGTCTGAGTATGTGGTCAATTTTGGAGAGAGTTGCATGAGTAGCTGAGAAGGAAGTATGCCCTGCTGTGTTTGGGTGAAGTATTCTGTAGATACCTGTAAGGTCCATTTGACTTATGAAGTTATCAACCCCAGCGTTTGTTTAGTTTTCATCTAGATGACTTGTCTATTGGTGAGAGTGGGGTATTGAGGTCACCCACTATCAGTGTGTGAGGGTCAATATGTGATTTGAACTGTAGTAGGGTTTCTTTTATGAACTTGGGTGCCCTTGTGCTTGGTGTGTAAATATTTAAAATTGCAGTGTCCTCTAGATGGACTTTTCCCTTTGATGAATATACAGTAAGCTTCCCTATCTTCTCAGATTATTTTTTGTTTGAAATCTGTTTTGTCAGATCTTAGAGTGGTTGCACTGGCTGCTTCTTGGGGCCACTGGCTTGGAATAACTTTTCCCACCCCTACTCTGGGATGGTGCTTATTCTTGATGGTAATGGGTGCTCTCTTGGATCTTGTTTTTGTATCCAGTGTTATTCTGTGTCTTTTTATTGGTGGAATTGAGATGGTTAGTGTGTGCTGCACATGCACTGGTGTGCTTGTGGAGTTCAGAGGACAGCTTGTAGGTATCTACTCTCTCCCCCTCTAGATGGATCTTCAAAAAGCCAAGTCAAACCAAAGAAAATAAGCCTTTGAATATTTCAGAACTCAGTCGTGGGTGGTATGGAACATATATTGGAGATTTCGAACAGTCACTTTGTATAGCATTTGCTGAAACATTTTAGATATTGTGTACTCTTGTCATGGCTTTGGCATATGCCATTAATTAGAATCTATATGCTTTGAAATATAATATGGTATCTGATTAATATACATAGTTTTCATGTTTTATGTGGCATAAAAGTAAAATTAAAAAAAACATTGAATACAAATTCTAAAACATTTTCAACTGTAGTTAAATGCAACGTCATTGTTTCTACATTCCCTCTGATTTAAAAATCCACTTTATAGAAATGCTGTGTTCACTTAATGGGGTTTTAAGCTATAAGCAGAGTAAAGAATGTAATGAAGTATACAGTACTTCAAGGGCTTGTAACTGTTGATCAAACTTCTGTATGACATTAAAAATTACCTAACTGTGAACTAATATATAATTGTTCTTTTTGCTGAGTATTGCTCTTTATTTTTGGGGGTGGGGGTTGGGGAAGGTTATCGCAAAGTTTAGTTTTACCAAGTTTTTAATTACATTTATTTATGTTTGTGTGTGCTTCACACACAGGTGTGCTTGTGGAGCTCAGTGGACAGTTTGTAGACATTCATTTTCTCCTCCTCTACATGCGCCCTGTGGATCAAACTCAGCCAATGGTGTCTGTGGCAAGAGCCTTTACCCACTGAGCTCATGATTGCTCTTGTTTAATAGAAAGAAGGCACTGTTAGTCAAAGAAAACATACACATTACCTTTTATTACATAACTAGATTTTTCTTTCATTTGACAATATTCCAACCGCTTGTTTTTTTGTTCATTTTTGTTTTGTTTTGCTTTGCTTCGCTCCAACAGGCTGAATTGAATGACCCAGCTGACCCTTTCAGCACAAAGGCCACACCAAACTCAGGAGAAGGCCTTTTCTCCAAGTACATCGGGTGGAGAACCGCTAACACTCTCTCCAGACTCTTTTTCCCCTCAATCGATGTCATGGCCCTCCCTCCAAAGATGCCAGTGGAAACAGATCTGCCAAGAAAACACACCATCAGACAGCAGCCCGAGAAAAAGAGAGTTCTGCACTTTATCATAAAGTAAGTGAAGCCGGGTTTCATTGCTCTGCCGGGTGACGGCTCATTAGGGGTGGTTCACTTAACTCAGTTTCCCCCTTTTGATTCCTAAGTGTTTTATGCCAAGGAGTTCCCTCTTCAGAAAGCAGCAGCCTCCTCGGGATGCTCTTTCACATTTAGAATAGAGTTGGCACATAACACAAATCAACATTAAGGTGATTCTTGTGTAGGAATACAAGTTAAAAAAAAAGAACTATGTACACTTGATGTTTAAACATTTAAGACTTCATTTGTAGACCTGTTTGTATAAATACGTACATAGCTACATATTTAATGTGTATTAAATTTATGCACCCAATAGTCTTAAACAGTAATCATTTGGTAAATTACAAGTATAAGGATAATATATTTTATGCCTTGAACACTTGTGAATGTCATTAAGTTTACTTCTAATTTTACTTTAGAATAAGTTTACTCTAAATTTACTTCTTAGGAAAATGTAGACTTGGGATAGATTGATGTAGGTGAGTAATTTTCAATATATATTTGACTTATCTTCAAAGATACCTTTTCTTAAGATGTTTATTACAAATGTACTTAGATATTTCCTCTATTTCTGCTCCTCTGATATACTAAAACAAATGAAGACTCTCACTGTGGACATGTGCTTATGGGTATGATTACATTGTTAAATATTCCTGGAAAGCTTCATTCTAGACAGGAAGATTGTATTTTTCAACCCAGGTCATTTAAAGGATATGCCATATTATATACCTTTGCTATTAATTTTGACAAACACCACAGAGGACTCATATGTATTAATACTTTTAACTATTCATTTTTTGATGTCTTAATCCTTCATTGAGCAAGGAATTTACTAAAGACTGATAATTGTTAGATTGCACTTCAAACTGGTATTTTACACACCCGATTCTTCCAATAAATAGCACATGTGCCATTTCTTCTCCATATTTTAGAAATGATGGTCAGTTGCCTTTGTTTTTGTACAATATTAATCTTCTGCTTCTGGTTTGATCTGAGCAAAGTGGGGAAGTTAGCGGGTGTAGCTCACTGCTGATAATGTATCTATGAATTTGGATTTATTATGCCTTCTATTCACACTGCTGAAAATGACTTTTCATAAGTATCTATATTTATTACTTGACTAAAGTATTTCTGAGTTTTTAAATGTCTACCAAATACTTAAAGAATACTATTTTGCCTTCCCAAAGAGAGGCAGCTGGATGCACATATGACCATGAATTGGAAATGGCTGCCTTTTGTCTTCTTTAGTGACATTTGAACTTATATATTTTTCTTGATAGTTTCACCACTCAGTACTCTGTCTTGTTTTCAATATAAACTTTTCTTTGTAGTTAGCATCTTGCAGTTGTTCCTTATGTGTGTTCCAGGATGTGACATTGAGTAGATTAATTGGCAGAGATGCTTAGTAAATTCTCTTAAGAGATTTGTTTTCTAGATATACAATTTAATCAAGTACAAAAGATTTAGTTTTCTTTCTTGGTTTTTATGCTTTTGCCTTCTTTCCTTTCTCTTAGGTGTTTGTTGTTTTGGTATCTCTCTGAAAATAGATCAGCATCTTGGGTGTGGACCTCTCTTTCTCCCTTAGCATCCTGGGTGTAGGCCTCTCTTTCTCCCTGTCTTTACTCAGAATTGCCCTTTGTTTATCTTTCACTTGTGACACTGGCTTTTGGATTACTTTTTCACACTCTTTAATTGTATTTGTGAAAATCTGTTTGGCTTGTTTATTTCAGTATAGTTATGGCAGTGTTGATGAGATAGAAAAGGACTTGCTGTGCAAGCTAGTAAGCAACAGCAAAGGTGTCTGTCTGTCTGTCTGTCTATCTATCTGTCTATGTATCTATGTATTTATCTACCTACTATCTGTTTATCTATCATATACTATCTACTTATCTATTCATCTACCATCTATCTATCATCAACTATCTATCTACCCACCATCCATGCATCTACCATCTATCTATCTCTTCCATCCATCTATCTACTATCTGTCATCTATCATCTACAATCTGTTTATCATATCTATCTATCTATCATCCATCATCTATTATCTATCTCTATCCATATATTTATCTATAATCTACTATCTGTTTATCTATCTATTTATCTATCCATCCATCATCTATCTATTTCTCTAACAAAATAGCTGTTAAGCAGTAAACTGTCACACAAAACAAAATGCATTATAAAAGACAACCAACGAGAAAGATCTAGACATTGTAAATGCACACACTATTCAATATTAGAACTTCTAAACATATGAAGCAAATATTGATGAACCAGATGACAGGAAGAGACAGAAACACAATGATAAAACATATTTCAATATCCAACATTCACTAATAAACAGAAGTATCCAGTGGGTCAATATGAATAAATTGGGTTTGGGTAATACTAGATCAAATACATCCAACAGATACATAAATACCCCTGCACCCAACCACAGTAGAAATCAGTGATTTCTTTTCAATTGCCACAGAACCTTTTCTGAGTTAATAATATGTCACAATTAATCTTTTAAAAAAATCTAAGAAGAACAAGGAAATATCAAGTTTTTTTTTCTTCAACTAACATCTAACCACTAGTGAATCTAGAAGCTAAAGTACAAATATTGGAGGTTTTGTAAATGTTTGGGAATTAAAACACTTTTGAGTAATAGTTGGGTCAAAATATAAATCAAAAGGTGATTAGCACTTAGTTAAAAGTAAAACTAAATTACAACACATTACAAGTTACAGACAGAGCTGGGTAAGGGCAGGGCTTTTCTTTAGGGCCTGCCTGAAAGAGCTCATGCGTTTCTCTGCTGCTTCAGTGTTCTAGAGCGCTGTGATCCCAGTGTGGGAAGCTGAGTGTGTACTTCAGTATTCTAGAGTACTGTGATCCCAGTGTGGGAAGGTGGGAATGTACTTCAGTGTTCTAGAATGTACTTCAGTGTTCTAGAGCGCTGCGATCCTAGTGTGGGAAGCTGAGTGTGTGCTTCAGTGTTCTAGAGTGTGTGCTTCAGTGTTCTAGAGCACTGCGATCCCAGTGTGGGAAGCTGGGAATGTACTTCAGTGTACTTCAGTGTTCTAGAACGTACTTCAGTGTTCTAGAGCTCTGTGATCCCAGTGTGGGAAGCTGAGAGTGTAGTTGTGAGGGAGACCTGGAAGTTTCCATGCTGAAGAGTCATCTGCTGTGGATAATTTTTTAATGAATGTTTACCCTTTTATTTTTAGCACAAAAACTGAAGACAGAATTGTGGTTTGGGCTTTAAATTACTCAAAATTTTTGTCTTTTATATATTTATAAGCACCCATCTTTATTTAAATGATTTATAGAATTCCTTCCTCCTATAATTTTTCAAAAGGAAATTGCTCACTTTGGTTCTCTGTGTTAGGCTGGGGGTGGGGTGCTTCTAAGTTAGTGGAACATGTCTCTGGACGCAGGGTTTGTTTGCCCCTTGGCATTCTTTTTTAAATGGAAAAATATCATTATGACTCTTTGCTGATTCATAAAAACTGCAGATGGAAGCTAAGGTATATTACCCTTCCACTTCAAAGCACAGCGTTCTACATTTCCTCTCCTTGTAACTGAAGGCTGACAACTTATAGCCCCCAAAAGTCAAAGAAACTTTCATTTCTAAATTTGTGTCTGAGTTTCTTTCTTTCTTTCCTTTTTTTTCTTTTCTTTCTTTCTTTTTTCTTTTTTTTTCCGAGATAGGGTTTCTCTGTGTAGTCCTGGCTGTCCTGGAGCTCACTCTGTAGACCAGGCTGGCCTCGAACTCAGAAATCCACCTGCCTCTGCCTCCCAAGTACTGGGGTTAAAGGCGTGCGCCACCACCGCCTGGCCCGTGTCTGAGTTTCTAATGTCCACATTTTCTGTTTTCCACTGACCACTAGTGCCATCCACTAGAGAATCCCATGTTAAGCATTCCCTTGGGTGTACTTTCCTCCAACAACGATACTGATATTTAGAGATGTCACCAGTCAGAGACCGTGTTGATGGCGCTGGTCTGTAGTGGTGCTGGCAGCTATGGGCAGGAAAGCTTCCTTTGCAGTGGTGTTTGAACTGCAGATTCATAACTGAGAACGAGAGACATTGAAGGCTTCTGGGATGATCTCTTCCCCTCCACTCCACTCCCCATAAAAAAGAAAAAATCCAGACAGGAAGCTATTGAAGGGAGCCCTTAAAAACTGTGATAAAGATGCTGAAGAGCAGCTCCTCACTGTCCATGGGTCTGGCGGGGGTGGGGGTGGGGTGGGTGGGAGGGTGGGGAAGGACTCGGGTTTCTTTAAGGGGCTTTGACTGGGAATTTGACCAAGCTCCAGTGAGTATGGGCAGCACAGTGGGATTTGGTGAACTGCTAGTTGGTTTATTTAGGGGGATGCAAGGGTGGGAGGGTAAACCTAGGAGGAATAGGAAGTGAGTGTGACCATGGTGCATTGTATAAAATTCCCAAATAACCAATAAAAATATTGTGTTGGAGAAAAATGTGATTTGCTTAAGGGTTCCCAGCCGCTTGCTCTGGAGTCTGGATTTAAATAAAGATGTTCTGATCCAGATCCGCTGTGCTCTCTCTTTTCTCCTTCCAGTGAGTCCCGTTTGAATTAGAGGCATGAGCAACTGTTAGAGAGCTAGTCTTCAACACATAGCAAACAAAACCCTTCCCCATGTTTCCTTTCCTTTCCTTTCCTTTCCTTTCCTTTCCTTTCCTTTCCTTTCCTTTCCGTTCCTTTCTTTTCCTTTGTTTTCTTTTCTTTTCCTTCCTCTTCTTTTCTTTTTTCATTTTTTGAGACAGGGTTTCTCTGTTTAGCCCTGGCTGTCCTGGAACTCACTCTGTAGACCAGGCTGGCCTGGAACTCAGAAATCCACCTGCCTCTGCCTCCTAAGTGCTGAGATTAAAGGTGTGCACCACCACTGCCCGGCTATGCGTCTTTTCAGTTTCTGCCTTTTGACTTTGAAAACATGATGTCAGTCAGGACACACATCTTCAGTAAGGTCTGAACATCTCCAGTTCATTAACAGGGCATTTATGCCAAGCAGCAAGCTTTTTCTAAGTACCATGATTCTTGCAAATCCAGCAGGAAATCTGACACATGGATAGCGAGTTTAAAAAGAGAGTTACAAGGATTGAACTGGGGTTTTAATATCTTCTGGGCCTCACTCTACTTCTAGGATCTAAACAAATCATGCAAACAAATCTGCCTGTTTCTGATCCATACAGGGGACAAGGCACAAGACACACTTTATTTGACTTTTGACTTGTAGCAATTGCACATGCGAAGTGTGATAGCCAGACCAAGGCAGACCAAGACACGTTCTCATGTCATGCCTTCACGCTTGGAGCTATCGGGTGCTTCTCTTTTAAGTGTTCATGAGATGCAGCTGGTGATGGTGAACTGTAGCCATCCTCTGTGCTGTTCCTTCTCTCTGGGTGTGCTTGCGTACCCACAATGCAATGCCCCCCCCCCCCCATGTTCCCCTCACCATAACTCATCTTCATTCTTTACTCAGATAAAAGAAAGTCAGTTTAACTTAGTGTCCCCCATTCCACCTTGAGAAGCTCATTCTTCACGGTAAATAATCATCTATTCTCCAGAGACCACATCTTTTCCCTCATCTATTCATGCGTTGAGGACCCAAGTTGGTTCTATGTCTTTGCTAATGTGATAGTACAACAAGCAGGTGCATGAAGATAGATCATCGGCACATTGAGCTCATATTCAGATTCACATCCAGAAGTGGTGGAGTTGGATCTGACAGCACATCTGTTTGTAAGTTTTGTAGCTCTTCTACATTGTCCTCTGTGGCTATCCTGTTCACATTTCTACCAACAGTGGGCGAGTTTACTTTTCTCCATACTCTTGTCAGTACTGGGTAGCCTCCGTCTTCATCACTATGGTCATTCTAATGGAGAAAGATGTCATCTTATCTACATCTGGCTCATTTTCTTAATGACTGATGCCTTTGTGTGTGTAGAAATCTGTTGTGCATATGTGTCTCTCCTCTTGTAGAGTGTCTATTCCAATCACCAGTACATTTTAGTTAGATTGCTTACTTCTATGTTAAAAAAAAGATTTTTTTTAGTCTTTTACATAGTTTTGAACATTAGTCCTTCATCAGGTGAATAGTCTAAAAATATTCTCTGCCCCGTCCCCTGAATGTGTCTCTTGCTATAGGAAAGCTCAGTTTGATGAGATTCAATGCACCTAATTTCTGTCTAGTTGTCTGTGCTTTTGGGGTGAAATCTGGAAGACCAATGCCAACACCATTTGTCTTGCAGTGTTTTTCTGGTTTTGTTATACTTCTTTCATAATTTCAGGCATTACATTATGACTTTTCACCATCTTTTTCTATTTTGAGGAGGAGGGTCACAGTTCGGTCCTGTTCATATGGGCACAGATATTTTTCTAAAGTTTTATTTATTAATTATGTGCATATTTCTGACTCTATGCGTGTGCATCACATGTGTGCAAGATCCCAAAGAAGTCAGAAGAGAGCACCAGATCCCCTGGAGCTAGAGTTACAGTCAGCTGTGAACCACTTAATATGTATGCTGAGAACTATATCCAAGTCCTCGGCAGGAGCAGGGGGTTCTCACTACCAACGGGCCATTTGCCAGCCTCAGAACTGGGTGTTCATGAAGTGTTAGACAGTACAGCATGCCCTATAAACTATGGTTATTTATATATACATACATAACTGTTTTAGTTTGCTTTCTGTTGCTGTGATAAAACTCTAAGCAAAAGCCACTTTGTGGAAGAAAGGGTTTACATGGTTTATAGGTACACTATCAGGGTAGTCGGGGAACCCAAAGGAGGAAACTGCCCAAGCCAATGCTGCCCTCTGGCTTTCTCAGCTTATATAACCCAGGGCCACTTGCCTAGGGATAGTAACACCCATAATGGGCTTGGTCCACCCCTATCAATCAATCAATCAATCAATCAATCAAGAAAATGCCCCATAGATGTGCTCAGAGCAAATTTGATAAAGGCAATTCCTCAATTGAGGTTCACTTTTTCTGGATAATTCTAGTTTCTGTTAAATGGACAAGACCTAATGAGCATACATTCAGAAATTAATTTATGAATCAGGCAACAAATAAGATAGATACTAAGACAATAATAAGATAATTATAATGATATTCTGTTACAACAAGCACTTAAGAGGCTGGAGAGATAATTCAGTTGTAGCTTTTGCAGAAGACCTGGGTTTGATAACAGCACTCACATAGTGGTTTACAACCAACCCTAACTCCAGTTATCGTGGGATCTGATGCCCTCTTCTGACTTCTGTGGCCACCAGGCATGTGTACACTTGCACATACATATATGTAGACAAAACACTCATATATGTAAAGTGATATAAATATTAAAAGTAATAATTACTTAAAACTTTAAAACTATTCATGATCACATATAATATCAACTCTTTCTTCTGACAGCTTCCTTTTTTTAAATCGATGTTAGTAAATTAGCTAACTTCTCTAAGCCTTAGAAGTTTAACCTTAAAAGAGCTTGATGATTCTGTAAGGTTTATTCCAAAGAGAAGAATGTAGGTAAAGTACCCAGACACGTTAGCTCCTTATTTTCTTGTACAGTCACTAATAGATTTTCTTAAATACTTATTTTCTTCACAAAGCAACATTGCACAACCAAGACTGTAATAACGAGTAAGCAAAAAGCATGTCATGTCTTTGCTTGCTTTTTTTCAAGATACAACTTGCTAGGAACCTTCAGAGAACATACAATGTTATAATGATTTTGTTTTTATGTATTATTATCCCTTTGCTTCTATCTAGTTAAAAATCATTTATACCCAGTTTTCACCACATTATACATGCTCGTGTGCATATACTTTACAGTTGTAATTAGTAGGATTCTCTATAGGAACTGGACCAACAGACTACCTATATATTATAAAAGGAGACTCAGTCAAATGGTTTACGTGAGAGAGGGCTGGGAGGTTCAGTGGGCATCTGTACCCTGGTGAAGCTGAAAACTCTAACTCCACGGACCTGAATTCTTCAACAACCTCAGCCTGGCACTGATAACCTGGAAGATTCGTGAAGACTTGCTTGGTCTCAGTCCACTGCAGAAGAAGAAGTCCACTTGAAGAAGCTGGAGGCTGATGCCGTCAGAGGATGGAGGCAGCCACAGCGGCTGTAGCTGCAGCAGCATGGATGGAGAGACAGATGCACTCACAGAAGTCAATGCAGACAAGCAACATGGCTTTGTGCTCAGAACCTGGGCCATGCATTGAAAGGTGCACACACTCAGATAGAAGGTCTTCCCCTCTCAGGTAATTGTTTCTGGAAATGTCCTCACTTGCCCACTTAGGAGCACTTCTCTTAGTTGATCCCAGATTCTATCAAATTAACAGTATTAACCACAGTGGTGGGGCCGAGCAGATTTCTTTTGGAAAAGTAACGTGGAGATATCCAAAGTCCACATTGCTGATTGTGGTTGTTGACTAGAGAGAAGTAAAGAAAGCAGTTCTTGTCTCTTATGAGATATCTGAGTGGTAAGAAACCAACTATCATTTTAGATCAGTCCTGCAAAGTGTTAAAGCTTTTGGAGATTTGTAGTACCAATAATTCTTCCACATACTGCTTTTCCCCATTTTTAGATGCAGTGATTGGGATCTTGAATCAGGTCACAATTCTATTTTCATTTTTCGAAGATCCTCCCACCCCAAATATCTGGAACATTAATATATGAATGCACTATTTAAAATTTTTATTTTATTTTTAATTATGTGTGTGTGCATATCTGTGGGTGTGTGCACATGGGTGCACATGCCTGTGGAGGCCAGTAGAAGCCACCCAACATGAGAGCTGAAACCTTGGGTTATCTGAAAAAGCAGTATGTGCTCTTAACTATTGAACCACCTCTCCAGTCTATCAATGCTCTCTTTTATCTACCCATCACACACTTATCTTTTGACTAAGTCCTAATAGCCACCTTCCCCCATGTGAAATCATAGGCTATTGTGGTTTGGACCATTGACTTGATTAGTGATGTTGAAAATACTGCTGTACACATGTTGGCCATTTGAACGACTTCTTAGAAAAATGCCCTCCGACCGTCTTTGCCAATAATCAAGTTATCTATGGATTTTAGTTTCAGTTTATAAAAAAAATGTTTTGTCATTGAATTGTATAAATTACATATTTTAGATATTAACCTTTCTTTTTGTTTTTTGAAATTATAGTTGGATTATAACATTTATCCCTCCCCCTTTCTCCTCCAAACCCTGTCGTAACCCCCTCCCTACTCTCCTTTAAATTCATGACCTCCTTTTCATTAATTGCTACTGCATGCACATGTATTTGTACATACATGTTTTTCTTAATATAATTTCATATAATGTTACTTGTATGTACAGTTTCAGGGCTGACCTTTGGCACTGGACAGATAATGGGTGTGTTCTTTCTGGGGGATGACCACTTCTACTGCTTCTAGCTTTCTTCAGTTGCTTGTAGTTCTTTATGTAAGGTATATATATGTATATATATATATTTCTCCTACTCCATGGGTTGGGTTGGCTTTCTATGTTTGGCTTGCTGTGTAGTTTTGCAGATTGATGTAGTCTCATTTCTTTATTTGGTTGAGACTGAGGCGAGCGCTGTGAGGTGAAATCCACTGATGAAACTGTCCTTCATTCCTGTATTCTCACCAGGCATCTCAGCATTACCCATAGTTTGCCATGTAGGTGAAACCTCCCTGACTTTGTTAAAGCTACTAATCCTGTTTCAGTTGCTTAAACCAAGCCTCGATCTCAACAGGAACTTTTGTTTTGTGGCAGTGGGACCATGCCATAGCTTCTGTCCCCACTTTTCACCATGCATGCTTGCTTTCAAAACGACCATCACCCCGTGAACTCTTCATTAAGAGTGGAATTATATGTTGCCAAATTTTAAACATGGCACAGGTATTAATATGATATCAGTGAGATAGAAAAAAAATTCATATTGTGAGTACAGATTAACTAGAAACAAGATGGCACCCTTACAGGACAACAAAATTATGCAACAGAAAATGAAATCTACTTGATTTGTAGTTTGTTTTTCATATCCTCATTGGTCTACCAAAGAAAAGGGAAGTATTGAGCTTGTTGTAAAATGTTTTTACAGTAGTTTACAAGCATTTATTAACTGCTTGGTTAGAAGAGAAAGCTTGGCTGTGATATTAATCAAGTTTTTACAATTGTTCCTCTTTCTGAGCTCTTAGAAAACATGAAGTAAGCAATTTAAAGGTCTTAATCTTTTTCTCTTTTAATACTCGATAGGGTCAGATATTTGATCTGGGAGCATGAACTGATCAAGCCCCTGTCACCTCTCAGGGTGAACAAGGCAAAGCTAACCTAGCTTTACCTCAGCAGACGCTTGCTCCAGATCTGAATGGTAAGCAGAAAACAGAACTCCCAAGAGAAGCTGGATTCCTTCACAAAGCACTATGGGCAGGCATTGTGTGAGCTACCTCCACACAATAAGGAAAGATAAGGAACCACAGAATAAAGGAGGAATAAGCCATAGCCAGAGGGATGTCTGCTAGCTTCTCAAACAGATTCACATTTGTGTTTCTAGCCTATTTTCCCAGTAGGATTCACTTAAAACTGTGAACTCAGATAGCTGGGGTTTCAGGCACTTCTGCAATTGTCATTCACCGGACATCACAGATATTCTTTCCATGGGAACTTAAAAATCAAGTTTATAAGATAGATATTGATTATAATCACACATGTAAAACTACACATGTATGTCCAGTATCTGTAACAATATGTGCGAGGAAAGAGAGTTCACGGAACCACAGCTGTGCTCCAGAGGATGTGTGTGCGTGTGAAGACACATGAAAACATTCAGTGGGATGCTGAGGGGCAGTCTCAGGAAGAAGCTACCACCCAGCAGAGGACAGAGATGGGGGAGTCCCAGTGGTGAAAGGTGATAGGGCACCTTAGCCAACAGAATAATGATGCTGTTGGCCCATGCACCACAGGAGAAGGCTGGAGAAACCCTCAGGGCTTCTAGTTTCATCTTAAGCACACAAGAAGTACTTGATGGTTGAGTGAGGAGCGATGGGTTTATTTGTGCGTGCGTGTGTGTGTGTGTGTGTGTGTGTGTGTGTGTGTGAGAGAGAGAGAGAGAGAGAGAGAGAGAGAGAGAGAGAGAGAGAGAGAGAGAGAGAAAGAGAGAGAGAGAGAGAGAGAAGAGAGAAAGAGAGAGAGAGATACTGAGAGCAGGAGAGAGAACGTGAGCTAGGTGACAATTAGGAAAACTACTTCTTTTTTTTTATTAGATATTTTCTTTATTTACATGTGAAATGATATCTCCTCTCCCAGTTTCCCCTCTGGAAAAAAAAAGAAAGAAAAAGAAAAGAAAAAAAAACCCTGTTCCCTCCCCCTTCCCCCTGCTTGCCAACCCACCCTCTCCCACTTCTTGGCCCTGGCATTCCCCTACGCTGGGGCATAGAACCTTCACAGGACCAAGGGCCTCTCCTCCCATTGTTGACCAATTTGTCCATCCTCTGCTGTACATATGCTTCTGGAGCCATTAGTCCTACCATGTGTACTCTTTGGTTGGTGGTTTAGTCCCTGGGAGCTCTGAGGGTA
>NW_022196896.1:130021876-130022549 GCF_008632895.1 Mastomys coucha | reverse complement strand
AGCTCTGAGGGTACTAGTTAGTTCATATTGTTGTTCGTCCTATGGGGCTGCAAACCTTTCAGCTCCTTGGGTCTTTTCTCGAGCTCCTTCTTGGGCACCTTGTGCTCAGTCCAATGGATGGCTGTGAGCCTCTACTTTTGTATTAGTCAGGTACTGTCAGAGCCTCTCAGGAGACAGCTATATCAGGCTCCTGTCAGCCAGCACTTGCTGGCATCCACAATAGTGTCTGGATTTGATGATTGAATATAGGAAGGATTCCCAAGTGGAGCAGTCTCTGAATTTTCCTTCCTTCAGTCTCTACTCCATAGTTAGTCTCTACAACTCCTTCCATGGGTATTTTGTTACCCCTTTTACGAAGGAAGAATGTATCCACAATTTGGTCTTCTTTCTTCTTGAATTTTTTGTGGTTTGTGGATTGTATTTTGTGTATTCTGATCTTCTGGGCTAATATCCACTTATCAGAGAGTGCATACCATGTGTGTTCTTTTGTGATTGAGTTACCTCACTTAGGATGATATTCTCCAGATCCATCAATTTTCCTAAGAATTTCATAAATCTATTGTTTTTAATAGCTGAGTAGTTAGTACTCCATTGTGTAGATGTAGCACATTTTCTGTATCCATTCCTCTGTTGAGGGACATCTGAGTTGTTTCCAGTTTCTGGCTATTATAAA
>NW_022196896.1:130014489-130021844 GCF_008632895.1 Mastomys coucha | reverse complement strand
AAGGCTGCTATGAACATAGTGGGGCATGTATCCTTATTACATGTTGGAGCATCTTCTGGGTATATGTCCAGGTATAGCTGGGTCCTCTGGTAGTAGTCTGTCCAAGTTTCTGAGGAACCGCCAAACTGATTTCCAGAGTGGTTGTACCAGCTTATAATCCCACCAGCAATGAAGGAGTGTTCCCCTTTCTCCACAACCTCTCCAGCATCTGCTGTCAGCTGAGTTTTTGATCTTAGCCATTCTGACTGGAGTGAGGTAGAATCTCAGGGCTGTTTTGATTAGCATTTCCCTGATGACTTAGGGATGTTGAACATTTCTTTAGGTGCTTCTCAGTCATTTGGTATTCCTCAGTTGAGAATTCTTTGTTTAGCTCTGTACCCCCATTTTTTAAATAGAGTTATTTGGTTCTCTGGAGTCTACCTTCTTGAGTTCTTTGTTATATATTGGATATTAGCCCTCTATCAAATGTAGGATTGGTAAAGATCTTTTCCCAATCTGTTGATTGCCATTTTGTCCTATTGACAGTGTCCTTTTCCTTAAAGAAGCTTTGTAATTTTATGAGGTCCCATTTGTCAATTCTTGATCTTAGAGCATAAGCTATTGGTGTTCTCTTCAGGAAAATTTCCTCTGTGCCCATGTGCTTGAGGCTCTTCCCCACTTTCTCTTCTATTAGTTTCAGTGTATCTGGTTTTATGTAGAGGTCCTTGATCCACTTGGGCGTTAGCTTTGTACAATGAGATAGGAATGGATTGATTTGCATCCTTCTACATGTTAACCTCCAGTTGAGCTAGCACCATTTGTTGAAAATGCTGTCTTTTTTCCACTGGATGGTTTTAGCTCCTTTGTCAAAGATCAAGTGACCATAGGTGTGTGGGTTCATTTCTTGGTCTTCAGTTCTATTCCATTGATCCACTTGCCTGTTACTGTGCAATACCATGCAGTTTTTATCACAATTGCTCTGTAGTACAGCTTAAGGTCAGGGATGGTGAATCCACCAGAGGTTCTTTTAGTGTTGAGAATGGTTTTCGATATCCTAGGTTTTTTGTTATTTCAGATGAATTTGCAAATTGCTCTTTCTAAGTCTGTGAAGAATTGAGTTGGAATTTTAATGGAGATTGCATTGAATCTGTAGATTGCTTTCGGCAAGATGGCTATTTTTACTATATTAATCCTGCCAATCTATGAGCATGGAAGATCTTTCACCTTCTGAGATCTTCTTTGATTTCCTTTTTCAGAGACTTGAAATTTTTGTCATACAGATCTTTTACTTGCTTTGTTAGAGTCACACCAAGGTATTTTATATTATTTGGGACTATTGCGAAGGGTGTTGTTTCCCTAATTTCTTTCTCAGCCTGTTTATCCTTTGTGTATAGGAAGACAACTGATTTGCTTGAGTTAATTTTATATCCAGCTACTTTGCTGAAGTTGTTTATCAGGTTTAGGAGCTCTCTGGTGGAATTTTTGGGGTTACTTAAGTATACTATCATATCATCAGCAAATAGCGATAGTTTGACTTCTTCCTTTCCAATTCGTATCCCTTTGATTTCCTTTTGTTGTCTGATTGCTATGGCTAGGACTTCAAGTACAATATGAATAGGTAGGGAGAGAGTGGGCAGCCTTGTCTAGTCCCTGATTTTAGTGGGATTGCTTCAAGTTTCTCTCCATTTAGTTTGATGTTGCCTACTGGTTTGCTGTATATTGCTTTTACTATGTTTAAGCATGGGCCTTGAATTCCTGATCTTTCCAAGACTTTTATCATGAAGGGGTGTTGGATTTTGTCAAGTGCTTTCTCAGCATCTAATGAGATAATCAAATGGTTTTTTTCTTTGAGTTTGTTTATATAGTGAATTACGTTGATGGATTTCTGTATATTGAACCATTCCTGCATCCCTGGGCTGAAGCCTACTTGATCATGATGTATGATCATTTTGATGTGTTCTTGGATTTGGTTTGCAATAATTTTATTGAGTATTTTTGCATTGATATAAGAGAAAATGGTGTGAAGTTTTCTTTCTTCATTAGGTCTTTGCATGGTTTAGTTATCAGAGTAACTGTGGCTTCATAGAACAAATTGGGTAGAGTACCTTCTGTTTCTATTTTGTGGAATAGTTCAAGGAGTATTGGTATTAGGTCTTCTTTGAAGGTCTGATAAAACTCTGCACTAAACCCATCTGGTCCTGGGCTTTTTTTTTGGTTTGGAGACTGTTAATGACTGTTTCTATTTTGTTAGCAGATATGGGATTGTCTAGATAATTTATCTGATCTTGATTTAACTTTGGTACCTGGTATCTATCTAGAAAATTGTCCATTTCATCCAGGTTTTCCAGTTTTGTTGAGTATAGGCTTTTGTAGTAGGATCTCATGATGTTTTGGATTTCCTCACTGTCTGTTGTTATGTCTCTCTTTTCATTTCTGATCTTGTTAATTAGGATACTGTCTCTGTGCTCTCTAGTTAGTCTGGCCAAGGGTTTGTCTATTTTGTTGATTTTTCTCAAAGAACCAGCTCCTGGTTTGGTTGATTCTTTTTCTTTTCATTTGGTTGATTTTAGCCCTGAGTTTGATTATTTCCTGCTTTCGACACCTCTTGGGTGAATTTGCTTCTTTTTGTTCTAGAGCTTTCAGATGTGCTGTCAAATGGCTGGTGTGTGCTCTCTCCAGTTTCTTTTTGTAGGCACTTAGAGCTATGAGTTTTCCTCTTAGTACTGCTTTCATTGTGTCCCATACGTTTGAGTATGTTGTGGCTTCATTTTCATTAATCTCTAGAAAGTTTTTGATTTCTTTCTTCACCCAGTTATCATTGAGTAGAGTGTTGTTAAGCTTCCACATGTATGTGGGCTTTCTATTGTTTATGTTGTTATTGAGGAACAGTCTTAGTCCATGGTGATCTGATAGTATGCAAGGAATTATTTCAATCTTCTTATATCTGTTGAGGCCTAGTTTGTGACCATTTATACAGTCAATTTTGGAGAAGGTATCATGAGGTGCCAAAAAGAAGGTATATCCTTTTGTTTTAGATAAAATGTTCTATAGATATCTGTTAAATCCATCTGTTTCATAACTTCTGTTAGTCTCACCATGTCTTTGTTTAGTTTCTGTTTCCATGATCTGTCCATTGCAGAGAATGGGGTGTTGAAATCTCCCACTATTATTGTGTGCTGTGCAATGTGTGCTTTGAGCTTTAGTAAAGTTTCTTTTACAAATGTAGATGCCTTGCATTTGGAGCATAGAGATTCAGAATTGAGAGTTCATCTTGGTAGATCTTACCTTTGATGAGTATGAAGTGTCCCTCCTTATCTTTTTTGATCACTTTAGGTTGAAAGTCTATTTTACTTGATATTAGAATGGCTACTCCAGCTTGTTTCTTGGGACCATTTGCTTGGAGAATTGTTTTCCAGCCTTTTATTCTGAGGTAGTGTCTGTTTTTGTCACTGAGGTGGGTTTCCTATATGCAACAAAATGTTGGGTCCTGTTTATGTACCCAGTGTCATAGTCTATGTCTTTTTATTGGGGAATTGAGTCCATTGATATTAATAGATATAGAGAAAAGTAATTGTTGCTTCCTGTTATTTTTGTTGTTAGAGTTGGAATTCTGTTCATGTGGCTATCTTCTTTTAGTTTTGTTGGAAGATTATTTTCTTGCTTTTTCTAGGATGTAGTTTCCCTCCTGGTGTTGGAGTTTTCCATTTATTATCCTTTGAAGGGCTAGATTTGTGGAAATATATTGTGTAAATTTGATTTTGTCATGGAATACTTTGGTTTCTCTGTCTGTATTAGTCAGGGTTTCTATTCCTGCACAAACATCATAATCAAGAAGCAAGTTGGTGAGGAAAGGGTTTATTCAGCTTACTTCCACATTGCTGTTTATCCCCAAAGGAAGTCAGCACTGTTATTCAAGCAGGCTAGGAAGCAGGAACTGATGCAGAGGCCATGGAGGGATGTTCCTTACTGGCTTGTTTCCATTGGCTTGCTCAGCCTGCTCTCTTATAGAGCCCAAGACTTCCAGCCCAAGGATGGCACCACTCACAAGGGACCCTCCCCCCTTGATCACTAATTGAGAAAATGCCCCACAGCTGGATCTCATGGAGGCACTTCCCCAACTGAAGCTCCCTTCTCTGTGATAACTCCAGCCTGTGTCAAGTTGGCACACAAAACCAGCCAGTATACCATCTATGGTAATTGAAAGTTTTGCTGGGTATAGTAGCCTGGGCTGGCATTTGTGATCTCTAAGGATCTGTATGACATCTGCCCAGGATCTTCTAGCTTTCATAGTTTCTGGCAAGAAGTCTGGTGTAATTCTGATAGGTCTGCCTTTGTATGTTACTTGACCCTTTTCCCTCACTGCTTTTAATATTCTTTCTTTGTTTTGTGCATTTGGTGTTTTGACTATTATGTGGCGGGAGAAATTTCTTTTCTGGTCCAGTCTATTTGGAGTTCTGTAGGCTTCTTGTATGTTCATGGGCATCTCTCTCTTTAGGTTAGGGAAGTTTTCTTCTATAATTTTGTTGAAGATATTTACTTGCCCTTTAAATTGGAGGTCTTCACTCTCTTCTATACCTATTATCCTTAGGTTTGGTCTTCTCATTGTGTCCTGGATTTCCTGGACGTTCTGAGTTAGGATCTTTTTGCTTTTTGCATTTTTCTTTGACTGTTGTGTCAATGCTTTCTATTGTATCTTCTGTGCCTGAGATTCTCTCTTCTATCTCTTGTATTCTGTTGGTGATACTTGCATCTATGACTCTTGACTTCTTTCCTAGGTTTTCTATCTCCAGAGTTGTCTCTCTTTGTGATTTCTTAATTGTTTCTACTTCCATTTTTTGGTCCTGGATGGTTTTGTTCCATTCTTTCACCTGTTTTGTTGTGCTTTTCTGTAATTCTTTAAGGGATTTTTGTGTTTCCTCTTTAAGGGCTTATACCTGTTTACCTGTGTTCTTCTGTATTTCTTTAACGGAGTTATTTATGTCCTTCTTAAATTCCTCTGTCACCATCATGAGATAAGATTTTAGATCCAAATCTTGCTTTTCCGGTGTTTTGAGGTATCTAGGACTTGCTGTGATGGGAGAACTAAGTTCTGATGATACCAAGTAGTCTTGGTTTCTGTTGGTAAGAATCTTGAATTTGCCTTTCGCCATCTGTTGATCTCTGGTGTTAGATGTTTTTCTTGTCTCTGGCCGGAGCTTGTTCCTCCTGTGGTCTGTAAGCCTGTGTCAGCACTTCTGGGAGATAAACTTTCCTCTGGTAAGACCCATGTGCAGAGGGCTGTGGATCAGCTGTCCCTCCTGAATCCTGGGGTCAGAACAAACCCTAGAGACAGGCTCTCCACTTGTGGGAAAGGTGCAGAGAGGGCTGTGGGTCCTCCTTCCCTCCTAGTTGTAGAGGGAGGTAGAACGGATCCTGTTCCAACTTCCCTGCTGCTTCTGAGGCCTGTGCCTCCTGGCTGGTCCTGTCTTAGAAAGTCACCCGAGAGAAAATGGTGGATTTCACCTGAGTCCCGGGGTCAGACAATCCCCTCGAAAATTAACTTCTTTAAACATAAATATCTTCAATAAGGCAATGACAATACTTTTGTTGTTGAGACCTTATGAAGTAATTAAGAGTTATTATCTACTACTGGATATACACATTTATGATATAAATGCATAAATATTATTTATGCATAAATATATATTTCTATATATATTTATGTATAAATATATATCTATATATTAATATATATACATTTGTGATATAAATGTTACATATATACCTTATCTATATGTGAGTGTATGTATATGAAATTACTTTGTAGAAGAGAGATCTTTATCACATGTCTATTGCAGCACTATCACAATTAGATACAAAATAAAAAGAACCCAAGTGTCTGTCAGCTGAGGGATTGATAAAGAAAATGTAGCCACAGAAAAGCAGACTACTATTTGATAACAAAAGACAAGAAACTTTGTCACATGTAGCAATGTGCGACAGTTATGTTAAATGAAACAAGCCAGGCACAGAAAGACGTACAGGTTCTCTAGCAAGTGAGTGTTTCACAAAGAAGATAAGGCTAGATTGGCCCTTACCAGAGCCTGGGAAGAATAGAGGGAAGGGAAATATAAGAACAGTTGGATTAATGAGTATTAAGTTAGAGGTAAGAGAAGAAATTTTGGATGTGTTCTTGAACAGTTCAGTTACTATAGACAACAGATACTGTATGTATGTATGCTTTTAAAAAGCTAATAGAATTTTGAATATTTTCATTAAAATGATAATTGTTTCAAGAGACATGTACTTGTTGACCTTATTTACATATGGATATATGCATATTTCAATTTCACAGAGACCCAGTGACATGTAAAATTTAATGTATAAGTTGAAAAATGTTAATAACAAAATAGTGATTGTGGTAACATCCTAGATTATTTAAATACAAAACTATTATTATATTAATTATATAATCCTAGTATAGCCTGACCTATAAACAACATGAATGAAATGTATACATTTATTACTGGTCAAAATAGAGGAAGAAGGCAGAAAGATTTTTATATTTAAAGAAAAGGCAGTAGGATTCATTAACAAATAGATGAGAAGGTGGAGGGGAGAGAGAGAGAGGGAGAGGGAGAGAGAGAGGGAGCGAGAGAAAGGGATGGAGAGAGAGAGGGAGGGAGAGAGAGAGAGGGAGAGAGAGAGGGAGAGAGAGACAGAGAGAGAGAGAGGGAGAGAGGGAGAGAGAGAGAGACAGAGACAGAGAGAGACAGAGGTGAGAAGAGGAGGCAGGAGGGCGAGCAGTCCAGCAGAGGTTCCAGTGGCGGGGAGGGAAGACAGCGAGGGACGATTTGGGTAGAGAAGACATGACTTCGCTTTGGAACACCTTGGATTTGAGGTAGTGTTTTTTGCATCCCCTCAGCCAATGTGTCAAGTGGGCAGCGAGTTTCACAGTTTTGCAGCTCAGGAGGAAGTGTGGGCCGGGAATGATGGTGCTGATCGAAGGTGTGGGTGGAGCAGGTGCTGTTGGCAGAAGCACAGAGCAGGATGGGCAGCAGGGCTCCGTGTGATTTTGAGGAATTGCTACCATTCAGTGTCTAAAAGAAGGAGAATGATCTAAAATGGTAAACCACATCTTAGAAACAGCCAAGGGAGTGGGAGAAAAAGCCATGGTATTTTTTTTTTTTATATATAAAATTCTTGAGAAAAAAAGCTCAGAAGCCCATGATGCTCTTAAGCCACAGTACTGCTTTTTAAAAATACCCAGTATGTAGCCACCTTCTGTAGAGGCTGCCCAGGCAGTGCCAGAATTGTCCTCTTTCAGCACCCAGGGCAGCACATTCTGTTCAGAGAGTGCGGAGGACAGCTGGGAGTCATTCCCATGGCAAGGTCAC
>NW_022196896.1:130004074-130014420 GCF_008632895.1 Mastomys coucha | reverse complement strand
CCCCCCCCCCCCCATCTCCAGTAGATCACACAAATCTCCCTCTCCATACTTCCCTTCTCTCTCATTGTTCTGTCCCAGACCCCCAAGCCCAGAGCCTCTCCCATAGGCCTCTCTGGCCAGGAAACCAGGCAGGCTGAAGGTAGATATTGAGCTCTTTCTCCTCTCCCCCAAGTCCGATCCCTGGTCTCATCCCCAGCTCTATGGGTGACGACCTTCTGAGGCTTTCCTTACCGCCAGTCCCTATTCCCAGGAGACTAAGGAGATCCTGGAGGAACACCCTGCTTTCCTCCCTCCTGTGACCACTAAACCACCCTCCCCCCAGTCCATCCTCATCCCTACTTGTTAGTTCCCAATACCCAGAAACACAGTTTACCTGGAACCCCCAATGGCCACACCCATCAGGATCCCAGAAAAAAATTTCCTGCCAGGCAATACCCAGTCATCACACTCTCCTAAGAACCAGGCTGCACAAAAGAGGCCAAGGAAAACACACCCTCCCAGCAAAGACAGGAGCAGATCTCAGTACCGAGAATTACAATCTTTCCGAACCTAGATGCCTAGCCATCAGAATTAAAGCACAATGTATACCAGTGAAGACAATGTGTTTCCACCAGAGCCCAGCAAACCGGCTACAGCAGGCCCTGAGTAACAACATAACTGAAGCCTAGGAAACAACTTAAAACAGCCTTTACGACTGTGCTAGAGATCCTTAAAAAGGAAATTAATAAGTCCCTTAAAGAAATCTGTAAAAACACAAAGGAATAGTAGATGGAAATGAATCAAAACAGTTCAAGAAATAAAGTCAATTAAGAAAACTTTAACTGACTGAGGGAAATCTGGAAGTGAAAAACTTCAGAACTTGAACAGGAACCTCAGAGGGCAAGCCTCACCAACAGAATACAAGAGACAAAAGAGGGAACTGAAAACAAAGCAGAAGAAATGGATACCTCAGTCAAAGGAAGTGTTAAATCAAAACAAACAAACAAAAGCAAACAAAAGAGCCACTGTTGTGAGAAATGTTAAAAAACAAACCCACCAGCTCTCTGCAGGGCTGGACCATGCCCCTGTGCTCCTGCCACCGCCTGCAACTCTCACCTGCAACTCTCTCCAGCTAGTCCCCACAGCAGCATCTGGCTCTCTTGCCCCCAGAGCCACTAGTATTTCCTCAGCCATAAATCCATTTAGTCAGTGATGCCACATTCCAGCAACTAAATGGAACTGCCGACCTCACGGTTTCATAACACCATACCCAGTAACCCGGTAAAATCAAGACTCTTAACGCTTAATTAACCAATCAGATTTATGTATCAATAATAGTTTACAAGATGCCAATACAATCATTTCAGAGCCAATTGATGATAAGAGCTTTATCCCAATTAATCTAACCTTACGATACCTCAACTACTCGTGGCTAGTAGATGCCACCATCCCCAGTCATCCTCCTCCTCCTCCTCCCCTGAGACACTCCCTGTCTCTGCCACTCTTAGCTCTGCCTCCCTTTTCCCTGTCCTATCACAGATTTCCTCTGCACTACTGTAATTGGACAGGGAAAATCCTGCAACAAACCACAAACAAAAACATTCAGGAAATGGGGTATATTGAAAAGGCCAAATGTAAGAATAATAGGAATAGAGGAAGGAGAAGAAACCCAGGTCAAAAGCACAGACAATATTTTCAACAAAATCATAGGAGAAAATTTCCCTAACCTCAAAAAGGAGATGCCTATCAAGTAAAAGAAGCATGCAGAATGCCAAATAGACTGGACCGTTAAAGTCCCTTTAGCACATAAGAAAAAAAACACTAATTGCACAGAACAAAGAAATAGTACATACACACACACACACACACACACACCCCACAGACTTATAAAGGCAGACCTATTAAAGTAACACCCGATTTCTCAGTGGAGATTGTGAAAGCCAGAAAGGCTTGGACAGATGTTCTACAAACTCTTAAGTGACCACAGATGGCAGCCCAGACTGCTATACCCAGCAAAACTTTCAATTACAATAAATGTGCACAATAAGATATTCCATGATTAAAAACCAAATTAAGACAGCATCTATTTATAAATTGAGCCCTAGGCACTAGAAGAAATTAGCCATACTCAAGAAAATGCAAGACATAATCCAAGACCAGCAAATCAAAAGAGGGGAAACATACACACATATACACACAGACGTACACACACACAGACATACACACACAGAGATACACACACAGACGTACACACACACACAGACGTACACACACACATACAGACGTACACACACACACACAGACGTACACACACAAACACACAGACGTACACACACAGACGCACACACAGAGATACACACACAGACATACACACACAGACGTACACACACACACACACAGATGTACACACACAGACGTACACACACACACACACACACAGACGTACACACAGAGATACACACAGAAACACAGACAGATGCCCCACAATAAAATACCAGGAATCAACAAATGCTGCTTATTGGTTCTTGCAACATCAACAGTTCAATTCCCTAGTAAAAAGACACAGACCAACAGATTGGATTTAAAAAGCAGGATCCAACCTACTGCTGCATCCAAGATACACCTTAACACCAGGCAGGGAAAATTGTCTTAGTATAAAAGGACTGAAAAAGATATTTCAAGGAAATAGGCCAAAGAAACAGGCTGGTGTTAGCTGACAAAATAGACTTCAAATACCAGAAGAGATAGGGAAGGACATTAGATACCCGTCAAAGAAAAGATCCACCAAGAGGACACTGCAATTTTTAACATCCATGCATCAAACACAAGGGTACCTAAGTTTGTAAAAGAAACAGTGCTGCAGTTTACATCACATATTGAGATTCACACATGGATAGTGAGAGATTTCAATACTCACTCTCACCCAGATACAGGTGGTCCAGATGAGAACTAAACAGAGAGATTCTGGAGCTAAGACGCTATCCACCAAATGGAACTAACAGATATCTATAGAGCATTTCATCCCAACTCAAAAGAATTGACCTTCCTTGCTGTACTTCATGAAACTGTCTCCAAAATTGACCACATACTTAGACACAAAGCAAGTGTCAACAGATATAAGAAAATTAAAACAACACCTATTAGACCACCACAGATTAAAGCTGGATATCAACAAAGGCAGAAACAACAGAAAGCTTACAAACTCATGAATGAGAAATGAGTGAAGACAAGAAAGAAAGTAAATACTTTTAAATGGATGAAAAATGAATATACAACATAACCAGATTTATGGGACCTATGGAGGCAGTTCTAAGAGACAAGTTCATAGCACTACATAAAAAATTGGAGAGATTTCATATTATTAACAGCACAACTGAAAGCTCTAGGACAAAAAGAGTAACACCATGTTTACTTTTCAAAATAAATTAGAAGTAAACAAGCAAAAAAAAGAGAACCAATGAAATAAAGATTTGTTTTTTTTGTTTTTTTTTGTTGTTGTTGATGTTTTTGAGAAAATCAGTAAGATCAACAAACTCTTACCCAAATTAACTAAAAGGCAGATCAAGAATATCCAAATTAATAAAATTAGATACGAAAAATGGGAACCAAAGAAATCCAGAGAGACATTAAAACCTATACTCCACCAAATTAGAAAATGTAAAAGAAATGGAGAAAATGAAAGAAATAAAGTCCAGGGCTAGATGGTTTTATCACAGAATTCTACCATACTTTCAAAGAGAGTTAACACCAACAGTCTTCAAATTATTCCACAAATTAGTAACAGAAGGAACATTGTCTATTTCCTTTTATGAGGCAACAGTTACCATGATACTCAAAATACATAAAGAATCAACAAAGACTGAGAATTATAGACCAATTTCATTCATGAACATAGAAGCAAAAATTCTCAATAAAATACTTGCAACCTGAATCCAAGAACACACCAAAAAAGATCATGTACCACAACCAAGCAGTGTTCATGTGAGAAGTGCAGAGATGGTTTAACATATGGAAATTGATTAGTGCAACCCATCATATCAACAAACTGAGAGACAGACACCACATGATCACCTCATTAGATTTGGAAAAGGTCATTGACAAAATCCAACATCCCTTCAGGATGAAAGTCCCGAAGAGCCTAGGATACAAAGGACATATCTCAACCTAACAGGCAGGTTGCGGCAAGCCCATAGCCAACATCAACGTAAACGGAGAAAAACTGAAAGCAGTCCCACTAAATCCCACTAAAACCAAGGTCAAGACAAGGATTTTCACTTTCTCCAGACCTATTCAGTATAGTACTTGAAGTCTCAGCTTGAGCAATAAGACAGCTGAAGATCAAGGGGACCAAATTGGAAAAGAAGTCAAAGTATATTTATTTGAAAATGATGTGATAATATGCACAAGTGACCCTA
The DNA here is from genome assembly GCF_008632895.1 of Mastomys coucha. NCBI lineage: Eukaryota > Metazoa > Chordata > Mammalia > Rodentia > Muridae > Mastomys > Mastomys coucha. Next base: position 130,010,026 of record NW_022196896.1, on the reverse strand, counting down.
AAGATTCTAGGAAAGCACTTTCAGCAGTGTAGCTGTGTACAAAAATAGTTTTTGAAATTATAATTACATTGTTTCTTCTTCTCTTTGTTTCCTCCACACCCTTCCATGTACCCGACACTTAGTCGCTCTCTCAAATTCATATTTTCTTTTCTTGTTGTTTTACTCTGTCTCTCTGTCTTGCTCTCTAAAATACTTAAATGCAACCTACTGAGTCCTGTGTTACTCTCATCCGTTTTCAGGTTGACCACTTGGTGTTGTAGAAGCAGTGGTGTGAGAAGTCTTCCCCGTGGAAGACTGTTCAACTCCCGGCAGTGCTTAACTGCCCGTGGTTCTTCGTTTCTTCGTCTAGGGTTGAGGCCTCGAGACCTTTCTCCCTTCTACTTTAGCTCATTGGTGTCATTGATCAGGTCATGTTTAGAAAGCCCCATTGTGGAAATTTTACAGCATAGCTTCTGACATTCCTCGGAGACAAAACCTCACAGCAAATTTCCTATTCCTCTGGCATGTACAGTCTTTCTTTCCTCATCTAAAATGATCCTCGAACACTAGGTACAGGAATTATGTGGTCTCTGTATCATTTGGAATTCCTCTTCCCAGCTCTGCATTATGATTGGTTATGGTTTTCTGTAATGGTCTCAGTTTGGTAAAAAGAAAAGTCTCTTGATAAGGGGTGAGAACTACACTTATGATTTATAAGGACAAATATTTAGAATGTAGCTAGGAATTGTGTATAAAGTGGAGGTTGTAGGTTCTGCTCCAAGATGGATGACCTCACTAGTTATGGACATATGGCTATGTTTCGCCTACCAGAAATGATTTCCCTCTTATTAGTTATGTCTTAAGTTCAATGAGAGAGAGACTGGTTACTACAAGATTATGTATGCTTCTTTTTTTTTTTTTTAAAGATTTTTTTTTTTTATTTATGACTGTACAGATGGCTGTGAGCTATCATGTGTGTGGCTGCTGGGAATTGAACTCAGGACCTCTGCAGGCCCCGCTCGCTCCAGTCCTGCTTGCTCTGGCCCTGCTCGCTCTGGCGTAATTCACTGTAGCTGTCTTCAGACACACCAGAAGAGGGTGTCAGATCTCGTTATGGGTGGTTGTGAGCCACCATGTGGTTGCTGGGATCCGAACTCAGAACCTGCGAAAGAGCAGTCAGTGCTCTTACCCGCTGAGCCATCTCATCAGCCCTATGCATGCTTCTAATATAGTGCCAAGTTCATCACTGGTGTGGCTCATAGGTGCCATAGCTGTTGCTTGCTTCCTCTCAGTAATGCCATGCAAGTTAGAAATCCCAGAGGAGATTTTCACATCCGACCCAGGGACTTCTTCAGACAAGGCTACACCTCCAGTCCCTTTGCAGTAGTGTCACTCCCTAATTACCAAGCATTCAAGTCTGTGAGCCTTGGGAGCCATTCCTATTCAAACCACCACAGGGCCTCTGCGCTCTATGTCTGAGTACACAGTATCTTCAGCAATCAGGAGTTTCTAACTGGGGGTGGGGGGGGGTCAACCAAGGGCAACAGTAGCATCCTACAATGTATCTGGAGTCTCTTTTACAAATCTGACCAAACAACTCAAAAGACGGCTTTCATACCTAGAGTTCGAACTTTTGTTAGATTGCCTATGGACCAAGGGGAGAGCATTGTGAGCCCAGATGGAAAATTTTCATTTAAAGTATATATGCATGTTTGTGTACAGACTTATAATACATATTTTGGCACTTTTAGGTAAATAGTTAGTAGTAGGACTTCCCGTGACTTTTCCCGACATCTTTGTTGTTATTTTACCCTCCTCCTCCTCATGCTGTATTTATCTTCCTCCGTCTTTTCCCTTAGAGCTCCCTGTTTTCCCCATTTCCCCTGAGGATCACTTGTGTCCTGCCATTCCCATCTCTACTGTTCACCCACCCCTGCAATGTTCCCTTTTATTTTGCTGGTTCATGTAGTTACTGAAGGCTATATACTTACATCTGAAGCTTTGGAGCTAGGGATCTCAGATGAGAGAGGACGTGTGAAATTTGTCTTTCTGAATCTGGGTTACTTACTCAATATGATCTTTTCTAGTTGCATTCATTTACCAGCAAAATTCAGGATCTCCTCTCTTTCTTTCTTTCTTTGTTTCTTTGTTTCTTTCTTTCTTTGTTTCTTTGTTTCTTTCTTTCTTTGTTTCTTTGTTTCTTTCTTTCTTTGTTTCTTTGTTTCTTTCTTTCTTTCTTTCTTTCTTTCTTTCTTTCTTTCTTTCTTTTTTGAGATGGGGGGTCTCAGTATGTAGTCCTGGCTGTTCTGGAACTCACTATGTATACCAGGCTGTTCATGAACTCATAGAGATCTGCATGCCTCTATCTCCTGCGTGCTGGGATTAAAGGCATATGCTACCACCCTTGGCATTATATTTTTAGGTTGAATGGTATCAAACACTGTATATATGTAAGATGTGTAACTTACATGTGCCATTAGGAATATCAGTGTGTCACTCGGTTTAACAAAACCAAATAACAATGTCACTGGGTTTAACAAAAGTTCTTTAGAGTCCTGAAGTTGTGGCGATTGCCATTGTCCCAAAGATTTTTCAGTTCTAGTTCTTTACATCTTCCATTTTCATTTGAGAAGGGGAACTCCCACTGAAATTAACCAGACCATGGGAAGGACTGTAGTCAACCCAGAGGTCTTAATCCATGGTAGCTGCTTGTCAGTGACCAGAGAAAGTAAAAGGGGGGAGGGGTGATTCTATCAGGAGATGGGGATGTGAGTCAGGTCTTAGAATTGTTTCATTCATGCTTTCGTTGCATTCAACATACATGGCTGCTAAATTTCTAGAATGTCTGCATTTTAATATAAATTTACTATGTACTGCAGATATGCCTTTTATTCCGAAGTTTACATCTCTACTCTCTGAACTGTATTTATCTTTGTTTCTGTTTTTCTTTCCCCACATTCTTTCCAAATGCATGCCTCTATACTCAGTGCTAACCATGCCTTTGATCTTTAATAAATTGTCATATCCATTTATCTTTCTGAGCAGCTTCCACGTTCAATGCCAAGACTGTCAGTGCAATATAAGATCAGTAATTGGTAAGCATCCATCATTTCTAAAGTGGTATGTCACTGAGTTCTTGGCAGTCCACAATAGTTCACTAACCTGAGTCTTGTTGAGTCAGAATTAATGTCAAGCGTTTTTTTTTTTTCTGGTTTTTTTTTTTTTTAATGTAAAAGAATTCAAAGGAAAACAGCCTCCCATAAGCATTGAAATTTTATTAAACCATTTATGTAAGCAAGCCAGTGTTGTCAGATGCAACTCTGAGTGTTCTATGCATGCCTGGCTGACAAATCAACCACCTATTATCTTACTGTCATTAAGATGGAAAAGATGGAGAGACAGTGATGGAAGAACCACCGGGGAACAGCCACATGGCAATTACGCTGGCTCCTTTTCTTTCTGGGAACTAAATAGCTTGGGATGCAGCCAGCAGGGACCTGCTAAGAATCTCTTACTAAAGGCTATACATTTACAAAATATATCTGACATTCCCTCACAGGTCCCAAATGCCTATGGATCTCATTCTATCAGTGGTCACCTTCTACCAGTATATAAAACACAGGAGAAAAAAAAACCCATAAACGGAGGTGTCCACAGTGCACCCCACTTCCACTATAGAATTTTATTCCAATGGGAGGAACAAGGCTGCTGAGTCAGGGAAGCCCTCGCATCTGTCCTGGAGCTCTACAGCGAGGCCTCCGGCACTGGAGTCCTGGAGCTCTACAGCGAGGCCTCCGGCACTGGAGTCCTGGAGCTCTACAGCGAGGCCTCCGGCACTGGAGTCCTGGAGCTCTACAGCGAGGCCTCCGGCACTGGAGTCCTGGAGCTCTACAGCGAGGCCTCCGGCACTGGAGTCCTGGAGCTCTACAGCGAGGCCTCCGGCACTGGAGTTGACTATGAGTTGATTTTATACGGGCTGAAGACCTTCCTCGTCTCAGCCTAGAAAAGGCAGAAGCAGCAGAAACGGCTGAATAATTGGGTTTCCAAAAATCTATTACATTCTATTAAATGTAGAACTCCTACATTTGCTTTTAGAAGCACTTCCAAAATCTCTGTCCTTGCCACTTCCAGTCACCACATATCAATTGCTGTCACACAGAACTCCAAACACAGCTGGCCAAACAATGAACAGGAGTTAGGCACAGAATCTGAAGTAAGGGAGACCATGACAAGCACATGTGTCAGAAGAAAGAGCCACACTAAAGAACTCTCAAGCTCCCCCTTCCTCCTCCTCCTGTTCAGTTTTATGTGTGTTCTATAGATCAGCCCAACGTAAAAACAGTGAAAACCCTTTAAGTTCCGGTTACTGGTAATTTGTTTCTACTACACCTAAGCCAAGATGGACTCAGTGAAGAGTTTTACTATAAATTTGTCCAATCCTCTTCCAGAAATCACCGAGGATGGCCCCAGAGTTCAGGTTTTATTACTACACTTGGTTGGATACATTCAGAGGATTATAAGTTAATAAGCCCAAGATGGTGGTCATTTGGCTCGAAGCTATGATAGGAAAAGTACAATTACTTTTGAGAAGAGTGTAAAGACAGAACATTATATTTTAGGAAGGATTATAGTTATATAAATGGAAGCACATGGGGCACTCAAGGTGTTTCTCTCTCTCTTTCCTGTAGTCAAAGATTCTTGTAATCCCCTGACTCACCAGGGCTTTCAGCCTCTGAAACGGGAGGCTCAGGGTCCACATGTTCAGTGGCTGAGCAAGCCTCATTGTCAGTCAACCCCACAGCCCTCCACTCTTACTGTGGCTGCCTGTTACCAAATGAATGACATTCAGAAAGGGGCGAGCTGCTAACTTAATTGATGTGGGTTCAGAGTCCTGATTTGAATGACGATAACTGGCTATTTTCATTGGGTTTCACTGGGTTTCCATCAATTGAAAAACTGTCACTTTTCAAAGCAGTGTATGTCAACTGCCTGTAATGCTCCTTACACAGTGGTTGCACCTTTATATTTTATTAGGGAATTAACCGCGGAGGGGTAAAATCAACCTTAAATGTGTTAGTGTGCTTCTACTGTGACCTATCTCCTCAACCCCAAATACAATTTTATTGAAAATATCTACACCTAACAACATAATGGTATGGCCGAGAGGTTGAGTTAGACATTAAATATAGATGGCTAAATGTTGGGTGGTATTGGTGGCCATCTGTAATTCCAGCTTTGAAAGACAGAGCGAGGTGACCCCTAGAACAAGCTGCCTAGTGTTATTAGGCATATCCAGGAACTCTGAGTTTGATTGAGAAACCCTGCTTCACAATTATGTAGAAGATAGTCATTGATGAAGGTTCCTGGTGACACCCTCAGCTTTTTACAGGCATGCATCTTTATATGCATGTACATCTTCACCAAAACATCTAAACATGCACACTACATACACGTACGTGCAAAAAAGGGAACGAAATTAATCTACAAAATACACACAAATGTGCATGCACACATGCGCGCGCGCGCGCGCGCACACACACACACACACACACACACATTAAAGGTTAGCAACCACAATATAAGGTTCGTAGGAAAGTTATCAATTTAATATTTGCTTTTATCTGTAGTGTGTGTAAGAAAGTGGCCTTGTGTGACTGGGGCCACAGGGGGGCACTGTAACTACCTCATCCTTGAAAGCAAGCAAGTGAGCATTAAGGACTCACAGGTAGTGAAGCTCACTCAGAACAAGCCTATGCATTAATGGTATAGGGATAGAAGGACTTAGATGTTTACGACTAGTTTAGACATCCTGGCAGGAAGAACTGTTAAATACTCAGTTCCCTCCACCTCTCATCTTTCCTTCCCTAAGCCCAAATTAGATTAAAAAAAAAAAAAGATTGGTACAGTCTTGCTTAAATGTGGCCGTGCCTACTAGAGGACATCATGGATAATACAAACCTATTGGTTTTTTTT
>NW_022196896.1:129989539-130004064 GCF_008632895.1 Mastomys coucha | reverse complement strand
TTTTTTGTTGGATCAATGTAACTGTTTTGGTTAGTCTTGCTTGTGCATGTCCTCCATCCTCTGACACTCTACCTCCAGGATTACTCCACTCAGGAGGAATCCAAACAGCCAGAGGCAGTAGAGAGCTGTCTCCACTTCCGAGGGGCACGCCCAAGAGATGTACACAGGAGTCACCCGGTCCAGTGCTCTTATATTCAAGGAGAGTAGAATTTTATAGCCCAAATTGACTTTACCAAGATCACAATCAAGATAAGAAGCAAGACAGTAGACATGGAATCAGAACCTAAAATTTTTCTTAGTCCCATCTGGGCAAAATTTCTCTTAATTTTATAGAATTATAGTAATATTCTAAGGTTTGAAATAAGCATCTAGGGAAAGAAATGGCATACATTAAAAAAGGACCAACATGAATTTTGTTAACCTCTTGAGTGAAGTCTTTGAGATACCGGAACAACAATGAAAATGTCATCATGGTTACCTGGCCGTAAGATGTCTGGTTTTATGTGTCATCTTGTTTGAGCCATCAATGTTTGGCCATTTCACCAAACACTCACTATGCAAGTGTCTGTGAAAGAGTTGTTGGGAGATCTGAACATTGGACTTGGTAGGCTGAGGTGAAGGGACTCCCTTCTTTGCTTAAGAGATTCAAATCTAGTGAATTCAGGGATTGATTAGAACAGAAAGCCTGGCCTTTGTGTGGTAGGAATATCCTGCTTCCCAACTGTTTGAGCTTCGGACTGTAGCTCCTTCAGGCTTCTTGATTCTAACTGAAATTGAAAGATTTACCCCGCACGAAGACCAAGCTGCACATCTGCTACATGGGGGTGGAGTTGTGGGGGCTAGGCGAGGTTAGGTTCAGCCTATATTCGCTCTTTGGTTGGTTCAGTCTCTGGGAGTCAGTTCCCTAGGGTCCAGGTTAGTTGACTCTGTCTGTCTTCCTGTGGAGTCCCTGCCCTCTTTAGGCCCCTCAATCCTTCTCCCAACTCTTCCACAAGACTCACTGAGACTCTGTATCTGTTTCCATCAGCATTGGGTTGGAGCCTCTCACAGGACAGTCATGTTAGCCTGCCATCTGCAAGCATAACAGAGTATCATTAATAGTGTCAGGGATTGCTACTTGCCCATGAGTTTCAATTTTGGCCAGTCATTGGCTGGCCATCCCCTCTATCTCTGCTCCATCTTTGTCCCTGCACATCTTTGGTCTTTTTGTGGGGTGCAGCTTGTGCCCTGGACTGCCCGATGCCTGACCCTACTTGCCCTTGGAAATTGGAGATGAGATGGCATGGAATCAATGGCACAGACTCCAGGAACAGGTGAGACTGCTGCCACAAGCTTATTTAATAATCCACAGGGGCACCCTTTATACCCTCTGCCCGCATCCCGTTGGCCCCAAGCAAGCATCTCTTCCAAGCAGCAGTTCTTGATTGGCTGGCATTGTCTGCAGCAGCAATCTTTGGTCTCTCTGGCAGTCTTCAATTAGGTGCTCCTACCGGAGTTGCCTTTGCGGCTGTGTGGCCCCAGTAAAGCAGAGATGGCCACCACCATTCCTTCTATAATGGGGCCCCAACAACTAGAGCAGGGGCTGTCTCTGACTCTGTTGCTTGTTTGTGGATCCCATTCCCCTAACTGGACCGCCTTGTCTGGCCTCAGTGGGAGAGGATGTACATAGCCCTGCAGTGACTTGATGTGCCAGGGTGGGGCGACACCCAGGGGGCACCCCCTTCTCAGAGGAGAAGGGGAGGAGGAATGGGAGGAGTAGCAGTATGAGGGGGTACTGGGAGGAGGGGGGCTGATATTGGGTTGTAAAGTGAATAAATAAATTAATTAATGAGAAAAGGTAAATAAAAAAAGAAGACATGGTTGCCTATCTCAGAACTGACCACCCCCCTCACTTATAGACCTGAATTTAAATGGTAGGTCTCCTGGGTCCTTTAGATGAGAATAAGAGATTCAGTGCTCCACCTGCATCTCCATTTTGCTTACTGCATGTCTTGTGAGCCTTCCCGACTTCTCTTTCCAGCCAGGATTCTGGGTGATATAGTTAAACTTGTTAATATTGCAAATGCCTCAGGTTTGCACATTTCTGCCCCAGCATTAGCATCTCCTTGAAAGCTCAACAATAAAGACTCACAAGGAACCCACTTTGCTTGGCTCAGGCAACTACATTAAAAGTGTTTTCTTCACATTTTTTTTTATAATTGGTATTTCATAACTCAGCCTGTTAAAAGACAGTTTTAATACAGGACTGCATAATTCCCACCACATGCGAGATGAAAATTGTGCAGGAACCCACAGTAATGAATTAAAATTGTACTAATACTAGTGCTATATCTATAAATAGACAGCCATTTTCACTTACAGCTGAACACAGACATGCTGCGCCGTGTTTGCAAATGGCCTGATTGGTTCAGGATAATAAATTGCTAAGATAGTCAAAGGAACATGTTCTTTGGCTTGCAAACATCAAACAGGAAGGAGATAACAAGGATGGAACCGTACAAAGCATCAATTATCCCCTGATACAATGCAGCCTTGAGGGTCACATCCTTAGGTACAGAAAAGCCAAAGGCATAATTTTTCTCCAAGGAAGTTACACAGCTCCATTTAGTGCTCAGTCATTTGGCAAACATAGGTTAGTGCCTTTAAAGTTAAAAAGTAAGGTGCAGGAGAAATAGTTGCTGTGAATTCAGCAGTGAAATTTAGGGCTTGTTATTTGTTACAGACCTAGTGGATGTAAATGAAAGCCAAGGGGCTGTCGAGATGGCTCAGTGGTTAAGAGCACTGACTGCTCTTCCGAAGGTCCTGAGTTCAAATCCCCACAACCACATGGTGGCTCACAACCATCTGTACAGCTACAGTGTACTCATATACATAAAATCAATAAATAAATATTAAAAAAAAGAAAGCCAAGGCACCAAGACAGGGTCTCTACTACTGTGAAGAGACACCGTGACCACAGCAACTCTACAAAGGAAACATTTCATTGGGGCTGTCTCACAGTTTAGAAGTTCAGTCCATTATCATCATGGTGGGAAACATGGCAGCATGCAGGCAGACATGGTGCTGAAGAGGTAGCTGAGTGTTCTACATCTGGATCTGCAGGCAGCAGGAAGAGAGAGGGACACTGGGCGTGGCTTGAGCATCTGAGACATTAAAGCCTGCCACGCCCCCTCCCCCAGTGACAAACTTCCTCCAACAAAGCCACAACTACTTCAAGGTCACACCTCCTAATAGTACTGTTTCATTCAAACCACCACACAAAGTAAAGGACGGAGGAGAAACAAAGATGGATTGCATAGGATTTCAGCATACGTTTGAGCAGACTGGCATCTGACACTCACAAAGCTAAAGTGTCTGGAATATATGAAGGGGGGGTACATCACTCAGGTCACCCTGGGGGAGGTTTACAATAATGGTGGCTTTCATCTGTGCCTCAGTGGTCCCTGGCCAGATCTTGCCTTCAGCTCTATATACAGATACATAGCCGTCAGCATTCTATCATAATTTAAATAGATTTCTAAATACTTAATATTTAATATACACAAAACTGAAAATGTCCGTTTTCCCTCACCCTTGCTCACTATTAGTTTTTTCAGTTGTTAATTTTGTTATTACCTCAGGTACGGAAACAATCTTCTGCTATTTCATTTACATCCACACTTGGTCTACCAGATGTTCCCACAGTTTTGTTTCCAGATATTTCTAAAATCCCTCATTTCTCAATGCTTACTCCCTGGTTTAAAAAGAAAAAAAAAACCTGGCATATCAGCAGAGACAGTCCAGCTATTGAGGTGACTTATTGTTAAACATTTGGCTGTTGGGAAAGATGAGAGACGGCTGACCCAAACTAGAATCTGCCTGCACCATGCACTAGGCTAGGTGCTGGCTAGGTACTAAGCCATTTCACAGAGTTTACCAGCGGTTCTCAACCTTCCTAATGCTATGACCCTTTAATACAGTTCCTTATGTTTTGGCAATCCCCAACCATGAAACTATTTTCGTTGCTACTTCATAACTGGAATTTTACTACTGTTATAAATCATAATGTAAATGTCCATGATTTCTGATGGTCTTAGGCAATCCCTGTGAAAGGGTAGTTTGGACTCCCAAAGGTGTGGCGACGCAAGGATTGAGAACTGCTGACCCAGATGATAATCTAAAATACATGGTAGATAACTCATTAAGCAAACGGGGCACTATTGTTTTAAGTTCCATACGTGGAACTAACAGGACAAGAAACTTGAAAATCAAAATTCTACTTCAGCATCCAGGAAAGATCTCTTTGACGAGGGGACAGTTAGATGGGGACCTGCCAAAGAACACTCCTGTGTCCAAAGAGACTGTTGACTAAGTATCAGCCCACATAAGGCCCAAAAGAAGGAGAGAGACCACCATGTGTGTGATCATAACAAGAAGGCTGGCATGCCTGCCAAGCAATGAGAGGGGGAGGGGAAGCCCAGCAGGAGAGGGTTCCACTGACCCAGGGCGGGCTGGCCTCAGAAATCTGAATTAGCACTTTTAATGTTACTCAGAGGGCAGAGGGAAGTGATCAGAGTTTTACATTTTTATTGCTTATTTGGGAATTTTACATAATGCACACCAGTTACTCTTACTTCCCACTCCAGGAGCACGACAAGGCTAATTTACCTGTAAAAGCAAGGACCGTAGTCTGAAGGTAATAGTTGAGCTGGACCAACCCTTCTCTTACTCCCCTTCCCTTTCAAAACTAAAACTGGTCTTCACATTGACCCGGGTTTATACTAATTATCTACAGAATTTTCCCTGCCAGAGCTCTTCCTTCCTTCTAGTGGGTGACAAGTTCATCCCATGCCAGCTGAAATTCAGCAGTAAATCACCCGAGGAGGGCAACATCTGACCAAGTCACTGGAATAGTTGGAAATACAAAGAATACTTAAAAGCATCACCGTTCTTAGTTCCGAATCATCCTGCAAGGTCAGACTGTTTGGAGATGGTCTTCAGACTTGCGTAGTTTATTTACTAAAGATATTTGTCTTATTTAATTTGTTTTGTTTAAAAATACGCCATGCACTTTGATGGAGTTTATAGTGAAAACAAACCCCACAATGCTATCAATAATCTCATCTTTTATATCTTAATAATTATTCATGCCTTAGTAAGTATAACAATTACCATCTTGATGACAACAATAGTTCGTCTGTTTCTGTTCCAGTAATGGGTTTTTCTTACCACAAAATTTCCAATGATCAAACTAGGAAAATTTTTATTTTGACAACGGTTTTGGCTGTCAGGTGTTATTTTAATTTGTATATATTTTGTACCCTTGAGTATCTCAGGCTACTACTCACAGAATAATTCAGTAGAATTGTATCAAAACTCAACAGAACTGAAACAGAGCTTCCTTCTCTATATGATGGTGAAACTCCATTACACTTCAGCAAAGTCTTGAGTCATGATATTGGGCCTTCTGCTTCTCCTCCAATGCGATAGTTTTCTATAAGTCAACTCTCTTCATACTTTGCCATATTCAACCGATAGTTTTGGAAGCATTCATTCATAATGTCTTGTACCTTTGTGAAATATCATGAAAACTTATGCTGTAAGTTTTAAACATTGGCAGTCAAAAGTTTTATATTAAAACTGATTATATTTAAAATCCCATTTTAACTCGATCCTCAGGGTTATATGGCATGATTCTGAGGACAAACCGTAGTGATTGTGATCAGACTAATTATTACTTACATTCTACTTCCCCCATGGTTTCCTTATGAAGATAATCTCATTAATATGTGAGATGCTGATATTTTGTATTCAAAGAGTTCAGTACATCGGGTGATGCTCTGCTTTATAGCAAGCGCTTCTGTGGCGTTTCAACCAGGACGACAATGGGTGTGTGTCCCTGCTTTCTGTCCCAGTGTGAGCATGGTGAAAGTTATTTTTACACCTTTAGTTTTTGCTAGAGCCTGAAAAGAAGGCAACGAACATCACCTTTTTTTTTTTTCTTGTGCAAGCAACTTGGCAATCCACCACCGATGAATGCATTGTATAAGTAAAATGAACACTTCTAAAGAAATGTAAAATGCCTTGCAAAAAAAAAAAATGGGCACACCGCTTTATGTCTCATGTTTTTATCAGTTCATGGGGATTTTAGGAAAGTGGTGGGAAGCTCTTTGCATAATAAAGGAACCATTTCTAGGGCCAGATGGAAACTCAAAACCTTGCAGTTTTATAATTCCTATCGTCTGTTTTTTCTCCTTTCAGGTTGGTCATTCTAGCTCCATGATGCTTTAAAGAGTTTGGGGTCCTCAACTTCAGGAGAATACACATTAGCTCAACCCAGGGACCTCAGAAATATCTAGTATGACCAATTATTTGGTCTCAATATCCCATATTTACACTGTTTTAAAAATATTTTATATCTTTTATTTTCTCCCTTCCTTGTACTTTGGGCAAACATTGTTTATATCTTTAATTTTAGCATCTTAAGGGTTGGGCCTCAGGTTGTTGATTCTAAAACTCTTATTTTTTTTCAAATATTTCTTTGAATTAGACATTCCCTTCAAAACAGAGTCCCTGAGATCTGGTATTTTCAGAAGAACAGAATATAAAAAATAGTTTCTTATCCTTGTGATTGTATGTTTGGCCTCTGGTTATTTATAATTATTAATGCTTTTTAACTTTTAAATATTGAAGAAGTTTGTAATTGCCATTGTACTCACATCAGATTTAGTTCCATTCTGACCAGAGTAAATATTGTATAAAATATCGATCTTAACAGCTGTGATCTGCCATTTGATGTCCTCCAGATGTGCTGGAACTGCTCACACTCCACCACTGCATGGGGCTCTAGTGGACCTGCTTAGGACAAAGAGCCATGAACGTAATTGAAAATGTCCTCCTCATTTCTCATGGATTCTGTTTATTAGTGAGAAAAAAAGAATAAAACTCTCCAACTACAGATGTAGATTCCAGATGTCATCTCACATGTTCAGCCCAAGTCTGGTCTCTACTTAGAGTCTCTTTCATTAAGTATATATACATCCAATATATCAATATTTTTGAGAAACTGATCCTTGTACTGTTGAGAGGCATCCTTCGTTGTTGCTAGAAAGCTCTCTCACATGAAATTTTACTTTCACATGAGTACTTCTGCACTAGCTTTTAATGCTTATCTTCTCCTTATATATACATGTCTTAAATATATTACATATATACATATGCCACACATACATATGTATATAATTATTTGTGGTGGTTTAAATTAGAATGGTCCTCATAGGATTGTATGTTTGAATACTTGTTCTGCAGTTGGAACTATTTAGGAAGGATTAGTAGGTGTGGCCTTGTTGGAGGAGATGTGTCACTAGTGGTGGGTTTGGAGGCTTCAAAAGACACTGCCATTTCAGTTGGCGCTCTGCTTTGGGCTCATTCTCTGTCGCATGCTGCTGCATGGAATTCTCTGTATTTTTAGTCATTCTGAAAGGGACCAGTTTCTCCTGTCACTTAAAGGAATGAACTTGAAGCCTTTTGCTTATGTTACGAGTTCGACATGTTTTCTTCTTGCTTTAACTGAAGTCTGTGTCACAATATTAGTGCATATAAGTACTTCTAGATTTGAGGCTGCCTATTTTTACATGTATCCTACATAATTTCCCATGTTTATTTCATGAGTGTTTACATTTAAAGTGTGAGACATTGAAATTACTAATTCTCTTTTTTGTCCCTTTAATATTTTAAAAATGTATTTTACGTGTGTGTGTGTGTGAGTGAGTGTGTGGGTGAGTGAGTGTGTGTATGATGTGAGGCACCTGTAAAGATAAGTTTCAGGATCAAAGGATAAGTTTTGGGAGCTGATTTTCTCCTTCTACCATAGGTTCTAGGGATATATAACTCAGGTCATCATGCACGCACAGCAAGGAATTTTGCCAGCAAAACTATCTCAGTGGACTTTAGTCATTTGTAAAATAACAAAATTCAATGTGCTATTTTATTTTATTATGTCAAGAAAGAAAAGGAAATTAAAATTTTCCTTGAGATAAAAGGGAATGGAAAGCCAGCATACCAAAGCCAGTGGGACACAACCAGGGCAGCTGCAAGAAGGCAGTTTACAGCAATGAGTTCTATATCAAAGAAGAAAGAAAAATACCTCAATAAAGGACTTAGATGCTCTTGAGGATCTAAGAAAAGTAAGAATGACAACATAAAGTGGTGTTGATGGTCCTGAGGGTGAGCCCTGGAAGGTGATGGGAATGAGGTGAGCCCTGGAGAGTAACAGGAGTGAGGGTGAGCCCTGGAGGGTTGCAGTAGTCCCTGACATAAGAAACAGATTAGAAATACATACTTGGGAGCCAGGGTCTCATGGGTCCTGCAACAGTATTCTTCTCCAATCTGGCTTCTTCTGTGATGATCAATTTTCCCTTCTGCCTTAAAATCTATGACAAAAGAGCAAAGGGACTCATGTCCCAACCCTTGCCCCTAACTTCACATTAGAAGAAAAAATGATATAAATAAGAATAGTAGTGGCTAAAACATAGAAAAAGCATTATAAAATATTGCAGAGAAAAAGAATTGTGCTTTGGGAATGAAAACAAAACAAAACAAAAAATCACTAAATAGACTGAACAGCAAAAATTTCATGTGAGATGAGAAATTCAAAGTAGAGAAATTATAATTGATACAGCAGAAATGCAGAACGTCATAAGATGTTATCACCAGTTATGTGTTAAACTAGGAAAATTTGGATGACATTCAATGTACAAGATTAATTTGCAAATAAACAGAACTGAACAGTTCATTCATAAGTAAAGAAAGGTGTATGGAGATGGCTTTGTGGGTAAAGTACTTGTCTCAGAAGTATGTGGGCCAAGTTCAGATCCTGAGTGCCCATGTAAAAAGCACTGGCTTCCATATGAATGTGCACACATGCACACATACACATGCACATATACACATGTGCACACATATACACACATACACACAAATACACGTGCACACAAATAAATGTATAAACATCAAAGGTAAAGAGATAGAAACAGTAATGTTTCCATCCAATGAAAGTCCATGTCCTTACTGTTTGATTACCAGATTCCAATGGCTTTTTTAAAAAAAATCAATGTCAGAGAATGCCAGGACAAAGAAGTGGGAGTGGGTGGGTTGGTGAACAGGGAAAAGGGGAATGGGAGAGGGGGTTTTCAGAGGGGAAACCAGGAAGGGGAATAACATTTGAAATGTAAATAAGGAAAATATCTAATAAAAAATCAATGTCAACTGTCAAACCCTTGCAATAAACTGAACTGATATTTTACAACTCATTCTGTGTCAGTCAAAAACGCCAGAGCAACAACAGACAAATGAGCAAACCAGCAAACCACCACCACAGTAACAGAATCCTTGCTCAAAAGAAAGAACAAAACCTCAGCACAATACTGCCACACAACTCAAGATCAGTGTGCGTGCGTGCGTGCGTGTGTGTGTGTGCGTGTGTGTGCGTGTGCGTGTGTGTGTGTGTGTGTGTGCTGTGATCAAACCCCACACCTTGCGCATGCTAGGCAAATGTTACACCACCGAGATATATCCCCATTCTTATACAGCATGTTGAGAACTCAGTTATCATGGTCAAGTGGAGGTTATTTCAACGATCAAAAGAGGGTTCAATATATGCAAGTCAATCAATGTGATGTATTAATTGTATTGGCAGAAGAAAGGCAGGGAACCCGCTCATCTCAATAGATGAGTGAAAGAATAAAAGATATTTGACAACATTCAATATCCCTTCATGATTAAAACTCTCAGATCATTAAGGTAATTAAGATAGGGTGAGCTTGTGTGAACACAGGCAGAGCTATTTATGGCGAAGGAACACTCAGTGTCACATGGAAAGGGAAAAGTTTGAAGGCTTTTTCTTTGAGGTAAGGAAAAGACAGGATACTCAGTATTTCTACATCCATTCAACATAGAACTAGAGTCCTAGCCAGAGAACTTAGGCAAGAAAGAAGTAGGGCAACTAAGTTGAAAGGAAACAAATTAAGTTGTTTGCAGGTAACATGATCTTAGATGTAGAGAACCATGCAGACACTAACAAAAGCATTAGCAAACTAATTACAGGTTTCAGTAATTTGCATGATACAACATAAATATGCAAAAATTCAGCATTGTTTATATATATATGAACAGTAGAATGTATGAACAAGATTCTATTTACGTTGGCAAAGGAAAGGAAACAGAGATGTCTAAGGTGAGATCTTTACACATTACTAACTCCTTCCCTCCACTTGGACCTTTGTTCAGGGGTCACATATTCAGATTAAGGATGCTGGGCACCCGCAATATAAATGTGTTCAGCTTTCCAGATTGGATAAGTATTAGAATGTTCTTGAAGGCAGAACTAGTTGGGGAATCATGCATTCATTATGTACAGGTCTGGCCTTGCTAGCCTTCATCACTGGCTAAGCTGTGGACCATGATATCAAATCTTGACTTTCAAGAGAAGGTGAATGTTAGGAGTCATAATAGGACAAGCTAATGACTAGCAGATGATCTTCCTGAGATAGTCTGCTTTGGATATTAATATAATCTGCAACAGATTCGCTCTTATTGGGCAAGGCCATAAAAGAATTCATTTTAGGAAAGATTCCTGCTATTAGTATGCTTTTTCTGTTATTATTAAACATATATAACAATAACTAGGTGTTAGCCTACCCTTTGGAGCAGATCTCTGCAGATCTACGAAGATGTACTGTGTTATAGTGTTGCTATATAGACAAATAGATGACTTCTTAAGTTTTAATGATGATCCTATAAGAATTCCTAAATTTATATCAGTGATTATTAAGCTCTCTTATAGCAGGACTGCTATTAGACCCTTTACTGATAGTCTAAACTGCAATGAGAACTCTGCCAGTCTCCCAAGTGTCAGCAGTTAATTGCTCTTAGATGGTAACCAGACTTTCTCCTACTCAGAGCACATTCCAAAAGGTTGTAAAACAATTAACTAAAGGTCATAAAAGGGGGACTAACGATTTATTATTGGTGCTAGGACAGAAGAGAAACTATTGACTGGGTTTATCTATACAAAACTTTACTAATAATGTAATTATGGTTTTAAGCCTTCAGTGAACCTGTGGAGCTGTGACAGGTTATGGATGTTTAGCCAGATAATTACTCCTAATGGTATGCATGTAAACATTCTCTGTTGTAAATTACTACTTCAATTTATGATTTGATTTTATATGTGAACTTGTGATGAACATTTAACATGTGATCATGTATTCTGAAGACGTTTAAATGCTGAGGACAAAGAGAAGTGTCAGAACTGAGCTGAGATCTAAGCTGAGAGGAACTGAGCTAAGAAGTTTTTAGGTAGAACATTTTTTTAGACAGAACTGAATTCAAGAAGAACTTAGAAGTATAGCATTAGGAGAAAAGGCATTGAGAGTAGGGGGATTATTGTGACATCAGAGCAGGAGGAAAGAGCGAGATTAGAAAAAGAATGAGAGTGGAATAACTTAGAAACTATAGGTAACATAAAATACTAAGAGAGCAATGTGCAGAGTGCAGAGGGAAAGAGGGGAAAAAGAAGATGCTGCAGCGAGCAGAAGGAGCAGGCCAACTTTTCCCTACCGCGGGGCAGAACAGCTCCTTTCTTAATAACAAGCCAGGCTTAATTTTTTTTTTCTAAAAACATGGGTTTAATTCATTTAGCATTAAAAGGGTAGAAGCTTTTTTTTTCCTCTGTGCAATAAAGATTGGAGCTCATTTTTCATCCAGAATGTGAGTTCTTTCTGCACTGGTGCTTGGTCTTTTTTTCCATATGCATATGTGAGTATGGATGTGTGTGTAAGTATGTAACTGTGAGAATGTATGCATGTGTGTGTAAGTATCTAATTATGAGAATGCATGCAAACTGAGCCCAACTGGTTTGAATGGGAAATGCAGAAATGTGCATTCGTGAATCTGTATATGAATTTATGTGAGATTATGCATATTTGCTTATGTAAAAGTTTTTCCTTCTGCAAGTATGATTCTCTTTTCCTGGTTCAATAGAAGTTCGTTGCTCCAAACTTCCCCCTAGCCCGACAAGCAAGAGGCATCTGGACAACAGGGAAAAGGCTCTAGCAATCGGTCCTTTACTTAGTCTCCTGCAGTTTTCAGATGAGGTGCTAAGTGCCGGAGACTGCTGTCTCTGGCCTCAGGGGAACACAGAAGGTAGGTCAGTAACTTAGACTTAGATAAGTAAACCTTTCATTATTATACAGCAACCCTAAATATCTCAAAAGACAAAGTCTTACCCTCTGCCTATGCAATTCCCCTTCCGCTGCCTCAAGAAGAACCGACTAGAAAGAAGACCCCACTAGGGCTGGCCCCCGGCAGGTGAAATTATAGATTTCTCTTTTGTGCGAAACCTCCTTATAATTAAAGTATCCTGAAGGTCACATCAACCATGCTTAAATTAATGCACAAAGAGCTCGTGTCTTTATTGCTTCGTTCTTTCTTCTTTCTCCCTTGGTGAACTCTCCTTGCTGACGTAGGATGCCTTTTCCTAAGACTCCACCCAAACCCCACGTTTGTGTCTTCAACTCACATCTCACATTTCCCACAGAGCTGCTGTAATTCTCCTGAACTCCCCTGCTTATCTTTGGCATCTATGAAATCTATATTTATAGCTTATAAGTCACTATATAACTTATTTTTTAATTTTGTACAGTGATAAGTGAGTGTCAGCCCCTAGAGTCCTTTAGGTATAGCCTCGATAGATTTTTCAGCCCTAATTTACTGATGTATGGTTGGTGTTCATCATGAGTTTTTTAAAAGTCTGGTAACTAAGGATGCTGAGAGTTGGGGAGATAGTCTTTCCCCAGGCAGAGCACACCAGGTTACCTAATTCCAGATGGCTGACCCTGAAAACATACATACAAGTAACATTATCCAGATTGAGCAGTTTGTATTTATAAATATACATGTATGTGCATACACATACATGGATGTAAAAACAATGAAAAAAAGAGTGTGTGACTTTGAAAGATAA
Organism: Mastomys coucha; assembly: GCF_008632895.1. Lineage (NCBI taxonomy): Eukaryota > Metazoa > Chordata > Mammalia > Rodentia > Muridae > Mastomys > Mastomys coucha. The sequence continues at coordinate 129,991,061 of NW_022196896.1, read as the reverse complement.
AGGAGCAATATGTGGGAGGGTTTTAAGAGATGATAAAGAATGGAGAAATGCAGTAATTATATTATAATCTCAAAAATACAAGAAATAGGGCTGGAGAGATGGCTCAACTCTTAAGAGCACCGACTTCTCTTCCAGAGGTCCTGAGTTCAATGCCCAGCAACCATGTGGTGACTCACAACCAATTGTAATGGGAACCAATGCTGCTTCTGGTGTGTCCAAAGAGAGTGACAGTGTACTCGCATACATTAAAAAAATCTTTAAAAAATACAAGAAATAATTTTGAAAATTGACAAAATGTAAAAACAATAGGAAATGTTTTGATTTGGGGGAGATCACAAGTGTACCCCATGAGGAGATCACAAATGTACCCTGAAGCGGAAACTCAAGGGTCCTTTGGAAAGTGAGTTGGATGTTGTTTTGCTGGAGCAAACATGTGAAGGAGTGTTTTCCTGAAGCAGTCACAGGTGAAAGGTTGTTCTGCTAAAGTGGCATGTGAAAGGACACGTGATGAAGGATTCTTTGCTAATGACACACATGTATTGATCTGCCTTACGCTCCATTTGTTGGGACTCCACAGAGAGAAAGGCACCAAAAAACCTCCAGTGCTGTGTTGTGCTTTCTTGCTGCCTCCACAGACTCGGGCCGATTGGCAGAGTGATGTCAGCTGATGCGGACTCCCAGGCTGAGACAAGATACCGGGTGAGGCAAGATGCCTGGTGAGGCAAGCAAGCCCCGTGGATGGCACCTGATGTTTGGAGAATAAATAGAACTTGATAGTCAGGGATGGGAGGCCTGAGTGCGGCTTGCCTCTAGAGGTAGCTGTGCAATGCTTGCTGCTCTCGAGTCTTCCCGAATCTTGCTTCACTGAGAGAGGCACAGCGGATACCTTTTCCTGGTGTTCCTGTTGGCCCTGGTCCCTCCTGCCTGACTTGTGCAGAGGGGCTGAGGCCTGGCAGGTCCTGCTAGGTTTTGCCACTGCTGGGGCTATAGCACTCCACGGAACTGGACTGCTGGTGTATCCAGGAAGTGTTTGTTAAGTAGATCGAGCTCCTGCCTGTGAACCGAACACAGACGGGACTCGCTCCAAAGAACCATCCCTAAACAGGTCCACTTCCCCATATCCTCTTCCCCATTACCTCTGGTGGGTGATGGGCTAGTAAGGAGGTCGAAGCATTGAAGAACCATCATTAAAAGTAGGGAGAGAAAAAAGTAAAGTTACAGTACCCCACTCCAGCACTTTATTAATTGACAACAAACAGGCAGATCCCAGGTGCACCTCACACAAGCAATTAACAGACAAGAAACTTGAGGCCTGCTCAGTCAATTGGCTTTTAACAATTGACCAGAAAGCTAGTGGCCCAATCATGTGAATTACAACATTTAGCTTTTCTTTTCATCAAAAGCACTCAGTAGGTTCAGAAAAAAGGTATTTTCCAATCCGACAGCAAAAGCATCTCTTTATTCTGTCTCTTCCTGTATTCCCCCTTTCATTCTAGTGTGGCTGAATGACCTGGGGTGATTG
>NW_022196896.1:129964973-129989529 GCF_008632895.1 Mastomys coucha | reverse complement strand
CCCCCCCCGTCTGTCTCTCTGTCTCTCCCTCTCCCTCCCCCTCTCTCTCTCTGTCTCTCCCTTTTCCTCTCTCTGTCTCTCTGTCTCTGTCTCCCTCGCCCTCTCTCTGTCTCTGTCTCTCTGTCTCTGCTTCTGTCTCTGTCTCCCTCTCCCTCTCGCTGTCTCTGTCTCTCTGTCTCTGCTTCTGTCTCTGTCTCCCTCTCCCTCTCTCTGTCTCTGTCTCTGCTTCTGTCTCTGTCTCTGTCCCTGTCTGTCTGTCTCTCTGTCTCTCTCTCTGTCTGTCTCTCTGTCTCTGTCTCTGTCTCTGTCTCTGTCTCTGTCTCTGTCTCTCTCTCTCTCTCTGTTCCATCGAGCCCTCTGGCAGAGCTGTCAGTGCTTTAAATCCCAGCCCTTGGGGTTGGGTTCTTTTTTCAGCTAAATCATAGCTAAAATTCTTATCCTTAAAATTGGGGGTTTTGAGAGGCTTTGAGCAGTCACTTTAATTCGGCACCGGGGAGGAGGTGTGTCAGCGTAACTCAGTTAATCCAACATTCAGTCTTACACATCTCCTCCCTGTTATGATCCTTGTAGGCTGGAAGGAATTATAGTTCTGGAAGGAAGGACTGATGTGCTCACTCATCTGAACCCATCACCACCCCTTAAACTCACTGGCAGAGCTAAATTCTATTATCCTAACTGCAGCCTTGCTATACCAGGAACACGTTCTCTGCCTGGCTGTGCTTACCTCTGGAACACAGTCACAACACCACAGGATGCCATCTTAAATGTATTACTGTAGAAGCCACATTGAAACAAAATCAGCAATCTTCACAGATAAGAACATCATGCTTTCCTACTCCAGAACCTCTGGGCGAGTGACCTCCTCAGGACCTTAGCTCCTACTCCAGAACCTCTGGGCGAGTGACCTCCTCAGGACCTTAGCTCCTACTCCAGAACCCCTGGGCGAGTGACCTACTCAGGATCTTAGCTCCTACTCCAGAACCTCTGGGCGAGTGACCTACTCAGGACCTTAGCTCCTACTCCAGAACCTCTGGGCGAGTGACCTACTCAGGACCTTAGCTCCTACTCCAGAACCCCTGGGCGAGTGACCTCCTCAGGACCTTAGCTCCTACTCCAGAACCTCTGGGCGAGTGACCTACTCAGGACCTTAGCTCAGCTAGGTTGTCTGAAGCTGCTTTGCTCAGAGCCTAATATGAAAAAAAAATTGCTGTGGACTTTATAAAATAAAATTGAATTCATGATCATTTTAAATTGTTAAAAAGCCTAGGTTGTTGTCCAAGTAAGTTTAATATAACTAATTTTAACATGTAAAAGTGAAAAAAAATTCTGAAAAAAAAACCTCTACAAAATAAAACTACCAAAATAAGTTTTAAATTCTTAGCAAAACTTCTGTTTTCCTCCCAGATTATTGTGGATTGAAGATTTGGTAATTTTATTGTTTGATAGCAAGTTTTCTAAGAAATCATGGTATTAAATTTCATATCACTATAGTGTACTTGAAAAACAAAAAAAGATAACCACTGGGTTGGAATGGTATTTGAAGAGCTCTTATTTCTCTGTATAAGGGGAGCCTGCATTTTTTATTACATAATATTTATTTTTTCCCCATTACTATCTGGTCAGAGTCAGGAATGCACAAGCCCTCTGTCATCGGGGTTCCAGTAAACATAAAGGATACAACCGTACTAACTTAATGGCATATATAATTTATTATTCTCACAATTGGTCAGCAAATAAAATATTGTACCTAATTTATTTTACATCGATTACCACCATAGTTCTACCAATATGTATTGTTAACTTGTTACATCTTTGGGATATGACATAATAAATTTTCTATCTCTAAAGCCTCGTGTTTTCATTTCAACACAACTTTACTACAAAGTAAGACACTGGGCTATGTAATGCTCTGTTTATCCAGCAAGTACATTTTTGTTGTTGTTGTTCTGTTTGCTAGGAGGGTTAGTCTCTGAAGCACAATTATTATTTTAAAACAAATCTGTAGTTATTTTACTTTGGTACACATTAGAATTACCCAAGAGAATTTTTATAAATCCTGAGTCAAGGCATAGTCAAATTAAATCAGAACCCCCTGGAAGTGGAATGGAGATACTATCATTGTTTAAAAAACTCAAAGCTAATTCCAATATACAAGCAAGTCTGGAATAAATAGGAACAAGTGGAAGGAGAGTGTCGAAATGTTAGGGTAAAGGCAGATATAATTTTAATATACTCCTACTAATTAATAATAATTATGTAATAATAATTATTAATAGATTAATAGCTAGTGGGAGTCTCACACTGTTGTTCATGCTGGCTTTGAACTACTGGACCCAAGCAATTCTGCGTCAGAGTCCCAGCCAGGTGAGCCTCGAGTGCTGTGATCTCGCCCTTCCTACTGCTGCAGTCCTTTAACACAGTTCCTCATGGCGTGGTGACCCCTGGCCATAACATTATCTTTTGTTGCTAATTCATAACTGTAATGTTGCTATGGTTATGAATTGTAATATAAGTATTTTTGGAGATGAGGATTGCCAAAGGTTTCACCCAGGCTGAGAAGTGCCACCCTAGCATGTCCTTACAGTACTCATAATATACTATTATTGTAACTGTACAAATCTATAGGCTATTTCATAGTTATATAACATTGAACAACTAAGTCAGTAGAGTTAAACATTTTTATGCCTACATATAACTAGATAATTAACATTTAATGGTTGTTTATATGTACAGCTCCCTCTGATATAGTATATGCATGCAGTATGTATAGATTAGAATAATTAATTTTGCTTTCTCCCTATGAGTACATAGTTAGTCTTAACGCCTCTGAGACAGCTTTCTCTTCAGAAAGTCCTTTCCTGTCCCTGACTGGGATTTCATAGTTCAGACACTGGGCCAAATCAAAACATGGGAGAAATATTTCCAGATGTTGGTTTGGCAAAAATTTTAGGGAGACATCTCAAAGCACAACATTTCAGACACTGGACAGGAGGAACATTTGGGTTTGAAGGTATCCGAGACCACAAAGTGAGAAACTATGAAACAAATGAACGCAAGAGTACTACAAACGTGTGAAAGAGGACTTTTGTTTGCTGCTGGTGGGGCTGTAAGATTCACAAAGCTAAAATCAAAAATAGCATTGAGTAGGCTCAAAAATCACACAACCGCCATGTGACCTAGTGATCTGAGTACTGAGCACATATCTAAGGGAAGTGGGGTTGGCAAGCTGAAGAAATACTGGCCCTAATGTGTGTGTGTGTGTGTGTTTGTGTGTGTGTGTATGCATTGTTCACAATAGTCACAAACAGAAATTATCTAGATGTTCATCTCATAATGAGTAGATAAGAGCTGTGTGGTCTGTATATATTGTGGAATATTCCGCCATCAAAAGAATCCTACCACATGCAGTATTACGAGAACTGACGGTGATTGTGCTATGTGAGACGAGTCATTAGTAGACAGACTGCGTAATCGTTGTGATATGGACAACCTCAAGCAGCTGACTCCATACAAGTTGAAAGTAGGATTGTTGTGACTGCTGTGTAGGAAGAACAAGGAGGGCAGAGGTGGTAGACTTTTGATTAGCGAGTACTAACTAAGTTACAGTTTCACAGGACTCAGACATACCATAGCCTTCAAACGGAAGGAAGGAGTTTGAGTTCGTACCAAAATGCAATGGCTAATATTTGGAGAGATAGAACGCCAAACCCAATTTAGTCACTGCACAATTTGATGTGTTTCAAAAAATGACATTTTAGTTCAGAGATATAGTCATGTTTTATAGAAGTATGGACCAGTTAAGTTGAAACAAGAGGACTATAATGATCATGTCATTGTAAGTTTTGGGACGAGTTGTCAGCAGTGCTGTGTAATATCCTCACGGCCATGGCCAAACTCATCCTGTAATTCTGGAATTCACAAGCTTTAGTTTTTAATATCGAGATCGGCTTATTTTTATTTTAGTCTGGCTTTTTGATATGTTAACTCTAAAGCATATAGAAAACCAGAAAGTAGAACATTATATTTACCCCTCCACAAACAAAGTCCATCTTCAACAGCTACCCACCATGCTAGAGCTCGCTCTGCTTGTCTTAGCGCCCACTACCCCACCAAATGTGGACAATCTCTGGCCTTTCACAGGTACCACTCAATTGTATTTACAAGTAATGAACTATGGTTTCAACTGTTTTCTGAGTACTACTACATCTCCCAGAGTAGCAAACTACATTTACATGTAGTCCGTCTTTGAAAAGACTCCGATGAATGGCCATCTCTGCGCTTTTCCTCAGTGAAGCAGCCACTCCGTTCTTGGAAGGTTTTCTTGGGCTGGCGTGTTCCCCCTTCCTTTGCCTTCCTTTGCTGCTGCATCCAGTTTTCCTTCCGGAATCTTATCTGCCTGAGTAGCCAACACAGTCCACAATTCATCCTCTCATGGATGTAACATACTATTACATGACTGTGCTCTGTAAAGTTGTCTAATATTGTCTGTAAAATTGTATTGGGTTAATTTTATTTATGACATTTTAGACTACTCCTTGAGCTTTTAAAATGTATCTGTTTTGTTAACATTTTAAAATATATTGCTAAATCATGATCAAAGTAACCTTTCACTATAATTTTAATCTGTTACTTTGTTCTTTTCTAATGTTGCTTGCCTTTCTTATATTTCAAGTTTATTTGCTTAGGAAAGATCACCTAAATACATTTATTTTTTAAAAATTTCTTTTATTATTTTTTCTCACATTTACTAGTCCAATCTAATTTACTCCAAATTCAACACTTTCGTATATTAGTAAGTGTGTAATCACTAACACATTTAATTCTAGAATTATTAAATCAATCTAGAATGAAACCTGTGCCCATTATGAGACAGTCTCCACCTTGAGAATCCATGTGCTTTTTTTCACATTCCACATAATTTTACTTTTTGGATAGTGTAATATCAACCATAGTATATTATATTAGCTATATTTTATGATGGCAGTTTCCCCACCGGCTTCTGATGCCTTGGGTATGATGGCAGAGCTAAGATGTTATCACCTAATTTGCAATGAGGAGGTTATGTTTTTTCTTCCAGGTGTTTTAGTACCTATTTACCTTTTATGCTCAAGTCTTCGACCTACTTCAGCTAATTCCCTTATACGGATAAGGAGAGTGCAAGTTCATCTGCAGTCTGTGGATTTCAAATTGTCTCCATGGTTCCTCCAAGAATTGTTTGTTGCTTTGAACTGCCGGGACAGTTGTAAATCAATTTATGTGGACTTTCAAGTCAGCTCCATTGATATTATGTTTGTTCTTACACTGGTATCACAGTCAGAAATGAAGGAATTGTGAACTTCCAGAATTTAAAGGATTTTCCTGAGGTTGTTTTGATGTGTTTTGTGTGCCACTACATTTCCATATATTAGAACGGAGTTGTTAATTTTGGCAAAAAATGAGATGCAACTGGTGTTTAAATAATATTTATAAACACCGAATGGCCAATCCATGCAAATGGGGTGGCTTTGCGTATGTTCCCAGTTTAATTTTTATATGTAATTCCCCTCAATGAGGCTTCCAAGTTATGGTTGGTTTTTTTTGAAAACAGATTCTTTTCTCATACAGTATGTCTGGGTTGTAATGTCCTTTTCCTCTATGCCTCCTGGTCCCTCCTTGCCTCCCCTCCCTCCCGTCAACTCCTGATCAATACTGAACATGCGTGAAAACAATCAGTCTCTCTACCTATCTCTAACACAGGCATGGCGTCGTCTGTGGGCTTGACACTGGAGCCTCTCCCTGACTGAGGGAGTGCGCTGGATTTCTCCTCTACTCTGTTTGACATGAAGTGTGACTCATTTTGTGCTATTTCATTTTCGTGAGGGTTTTTGTATGTGTCTGGTGACATGACTATAATTTTTGTTCATTATTAAGTTGATAATTAAGAGGGACAGCTACACATTTCCAGATGTTCGAACAACTTTTCCTCCTTGGGAGAAAAATATTATTATTCATATAGATGATCACTCCAGTTTTAGAGTGTAATTTTTTTTCATATGTTACTAGATTCACTTTTCTAGAATTTGTGTTCCATTTTTGTTTTTGCTAGGGGCTGTTAATTTATCTCCTTTGTTATTTACTCGTTCTCTCAGACTTAGGTGAGAAGTTATCTATTTCCAGTAGAGAAGGTACAAGATATCAAGTCTATAAACAGCCAATAGAGCTCACCAACATTGACTTGTGGGTGGGAGTCCTGTTTGATACATGCCTCATGTTACTATTTAATTCTCTTAACTAGTTGTAGGTCTAATTGTATTTTAAGTTTATTTTTGTGACGTATTTTTCTGTTTCCTATTTTTGTTTTATTGGTATTTTTCCATTTCAAAAGGGTTAGTGTGTGTGTCTGTCTATGTGTACTCATGGCTAGGCATGATGTGAATCACAGAGAGCAACCTTTAAGTACTGAATTTTGCCTTTCTACCTTGTTCAAGACAGCATCTCTTTGCACAAACCTGACTGGCTGGCTCAGGAGCTTCCAGCAATCCTTCATCTCCACCTCCACCTTCTGGTAGAAGCACTATGGGATCAAAGACAATCCCCTTGCATCTGGGTTTTATGGGAATTCTTCTCTTTTGTTTTGAAGAATTATTTTTAGAAGATGTATTTTTTTTTTACATTTTTATACAATATACTTTTGATCACATTCTTTCCCCTTCCCCGACTCTTCCAAGAACCTTTTTACCTTCTTACCCACCCAACTTCATGTTTTCTCTGTCTGTCTTCTTCTTCCCCCTCTCTCTAAGAAAAGGAAAGCTAGCTCCCCCCATGAAGATCAAAACAAAACAAGACCCAATACAATAAAAACAAAACCAAAATACAACAAAACAAAAAGCACACAAAACATAGAGTCTCTTTTGTGTTGTCCATGCACTGTTGAGCATGAGAGCTTCTCAGAAGTATCCAGTGAGAGTCCACTGGAAAAAACTGGGTCTCCCTCTCCCAGCAGATGTTGACTGCATATGGCTTCCTGGTAAGGGTCGATACTTTTTTTTTAAATTTTGTTTTAGATAGTTTCTTTATTTACATGTCATACAATATCCCCTTTCCAGTTTCCCCTACAAATAAAACCAAAAACCAAAAAACCAAAAACCTACAACAAGAACAAACCCCTGTACCCTTCCCCTCCCCCTGCTCACCACCCCACCCCTCCTGCTTACTGCCCTGGCATTCCCCTACAATGGGGCATAGAACCTTCACAGGGCCAAGGGCCTCTCCTCCCATTGATGACCGACTTGGCCATCCTCTGCTATACATATGCTGCTGGAGCCATGAGTCTCACAATGTATATTCTTTGGTTGGTGGTTTAGTCCCTGGGAGCTCTGAGGGTACTAGTTAGTTCATATTGTTGTTCGTCCTAAGGGGCTGCAAGCTCTTCAGCTCCTTGGTTCCTTTCTCTAACTCCTTCACTGGGGACCCTGTATTCAAGTTAATGGATGGCTGTGAGCTTCTACTTCTGTATTAGTCGGGTACTGTCAGAGCCTCTTAGGAGACAGCGATATCAGGTTGCATTGTCCTTCCTTCAGTCTCTGCTCCATAATTAGTCTCTGCAACTCCTTTTATGGGTATTTTGTTCCCTCTTTTAAGAAGGAATGAAGTGTCCACATTTTGGTCTTCCTTCTTTTTGAGATTCTTGTGGTTTGTGGATTGTACTTCGTGTATTCTGATCTTCTGGGCTAATAACCACTTATCAGAGAGTGCATACCATGTGTGTTCTTTTGTGATTGGGTTATCTTACTCAGGATGAAATTCTCCAGATCTATCCATTTCCATAAGAATTTCATAAATTCATTGTTTTTAATAACTGAGTAGTACTCCATTGTGTAGATGTACCACAATTTCTGTACCCATTCCTCTGTTGAGGGACACCTGTATTGTTTCCAGTTTCTGGCTATTATAAATAAGGCTGCTATGAACATGGTGGAGCATATGTCCTTTATTACATGTTGGAGCATCTTCTGGGTATATGCCCAGAAGTGGTATAGCTGGGTCCTCTGGTAGTACTATGTCCAATTTCCAGAAGAACCGCCAAACTAATTTCCAGAGTGGTTGTACCAGCTTACAATCCCACCAGCAATGAAGGAGTGTTCCTCTTTCTCCACAACCTCTCCAGCATCTGCTGTCACCTGAGGTTTTTATCCTAGCCATTCTGACTGGTGTGAGGTGGAATCTCAGGGTTGTTTTGATTTGCATTTCCCTGATGATTAAGGATGTTGAACATTTTTTTAGGTGTTTCTCAGCCATTCGGTATTCATCAGTTGAGAATTCTTTGTTTAGCTCTGTGCCCCATTTTTTAATAGGGTTATTTGGTTCTCTGGACTCTACCTTCTTGAGTTCTTTGTATACATTGGATATTAGCCTTATTGATAAAGATCTTTTCCCAATTTGTTGGTTGCCCTTTTGTCCTATTGACAGTGTCTTTTGCCTTCCAGAAGCTTTGCAATTTGATGAGGTCCCATTTGTCAGTTCTTGATCTTAGAGCATAAGCTATTGGTGTTCTGTTCAGGAAAATTTCTCCTGTGCTCAAGGCTCTTCCCCACTTTCTTTTCTATTAGTTTCAATGTATCTGGTTTGAAGTGGAGGGCCTTGATCCACTTGGACTTGAGCTTTGTACAAGGAGAAAGAAAAGGATTGATTTGCATTCTTCTACATGCTAAAGGGTTGATACTTTGTATTCACTTCTCAGTACTCGGATTTTGTCTGGCTTCAACCTGTGCAGGTCTTGCACCTGTTGTCACAGTCTCTGTGCATTATCCCTACTGTGTGCAGGTCTCGTGCCTGTTGTCACAGTCTCTGTGCATTATCTGTACTGTGTGCAGGTCTCTTGCCTGTTGTCTCAGTCTCTGTGCATTATCTGTACTGTGTGCAGGTCTCTTGCCTGTTGTCTCAGTCTCTGTGCATTATCTGTACTGCGTGCAGGTCTCACAGTCTCTGTGCATTATCCCTACTGTGTCTGGCAGATGCTGTTTCTTTGGACTCCTCCTCCTCCTTCATCTCTGGCTCCTATAATCTTTCTGCCTCCTCTCCTGCATAGATCCCTGGGCCTTGAGGGGAGGGGCATGACAAAGACATCCTGCTTGTAATTGAGTGTTCCAAAGTCTCTCACTCTCTCTACCCTGTCCAGTTGTGGGTCTGTGATAATTGCCATCTGCTACAAGAAGAAACTTCTCTGATGAGGGTTCAACAGTGGCTACAGCGCTGGCACTGGGAGTCATTTTATTGTTACGTTCCTTTAACAGAGATTTTTTCCTATGGTCCATGACCTGTCTTGTCTCAGGTGCCAGGCATGGGTTTCATCTCACTGAGTGGACCTTAAATCAGATTTTACAAAAAGGATTATTTACTCGCATAGCATCTGTGCTGCTACTGCACCAGTCTACTTTGCCGGCAGGCAGGTCACATTAGGTTTCAGGGTTTCTAGCTGGGTGAGATGGCTATTTACTCTTCTCCTTCAGTAGCATGCGGAGTAACTCCCAGGACCATGAACACTAGGGTGGAGCTTCTAGTTTGTCACCAGCACAGTTCCTTCATGTTTGTTCACATGAGATATCTGTGTCTTCAACAATAGGGACTCATCATCAAGATATGGAGAGTAACCAATAGCCTTGGCAATAGCTTATGATGTTTTGGGGAGTTTATAGCACCCCTTGGGTCAATGATTCAACAATATGTAACCCCATTCCTGTTATTTGAGATTTTACTTGATGGCATAAGATACTTAGTTGGGGCATTGTCTCCTCTATTATATGGTGGCTCCATTTAAATTTCTTTCACATGTATGCACATATATTCATATAAATACTATATATTATATATACACACATACATACATATACATTGTATATAGTATATATACATATACTATATACATTATATATCACATATGTACACACACATATATATACATATATATGTGTATATTTACATACACATATATATGTATATACACACACACACACACACACACACACACACATATATATATATATATAAGCTTCTCAGGTAATAGGTTTTCCTATGGCCTTCAGAACACCCTTAGTGTGATTTATCCTTCCCTTCATTACTTCCTTTACCCTGCCCTACCACCCAGCCCCAAACTTAACCTATTCTAGTTCTTCCTTTATCTCTTTACAACCTTTTATACTCTGTCTTCTCCCTTAGAGGATCGACCCTCTTGCTTATTCTCGTAACAGCTTCCTAACCTCTGTGGCTATTTGGATTGAAGCACGCATGCCTGCAGCTCAGAAGCTAACGCCCGACTAGAGAGAACATGCAGTGCGGGTCTTTGACCTACTCAGGACAACTGATTACAGCTCTACCCATCTGCCTGAGCATTTCATTCTTCTTAGCAGCTGAATGATATTCCACTGTGTAAATGTAGCAGATTCTATCTAGTCATCGTATTTTGAACATCTCGGCTGCTTGCAATTTCTTGCTATTATAAACAGACCAGCAATGAACATGAGCATGGATCTCGTAGAAAGATTGAGAGTCCGATTGGGTATATGCCCAAGAGTGGGGTAGGCGGGGTCTCTCTCTCCCTCTCCTCCTTCTTCCTCTGTCCCCCCACTCTTCCTCTCTCTCCTCCGTCTCTCCCCACTCTCTCTGGTTGAAGGTTACCAGGCTTGCAGTACAAGTGCTTTACCTGATTTACCATCACCTCAACCCAGGTTATCTATTCTGTTGTAATATGAGTAGTATTTCTTTAGAAAAAATATTTTGTTTCTGAAACACTCATGACAATAGCTCATCTTTCACTCTGGTTTTAGAAATTTAAGCTATCTTTCTACAGCCTTGTCTTCCATCTGTCTTTGATCCTGCCCCTGTCTTTGATCAGACTAATTAGTGATTATTATTTCTGTTGATCTTTCAAAGAAAAACACCTGGTTCTCATTTTCTGAAGTGTTTTTCTAGCCTCTATTTCATCTGTTTGCACTGTAATCTTATTTTTTTCCAGTCCTTAGGTCTGGCTTAAGTTTGTTCTGCATTTCCTAGTTTCATAAGGTAGATAGGATAATTATTTGAGTCTCTTTTAAAATTTTTGGTATGTTTTTTAGTCTTCATTCATCTTCAAGTATTTTCCAACCTCTTTCTTTAAAATCAGTTTTTATAAGATGAATTATATTGAGGACTATGATATAACTTCATGTGTACAAATAATTAAAATTTATTTTTATTTTTAATTTTATTCTGTTCTGTTATGAGAGCATTTAAAATATTTTAACTACCTTAAGATCCGCTTGTGGGCCATCATATAGTTAATCAGTGAACAAGGCAACCTCATTTGTGAACGAAGTTTATTCAGCTGTTAGTGGGATGTCTAAATTGCTATTTAGTTTGTAACATGTCCCTCTCCTCTGCTTCCTCCCGTGTTTTACCTGTGTGTTTCACCAGGTTGGTGGCGGTTCTGCTCTGTTGCTGCACTGCCTGATAGACATTCACGGTCATTACTTCCCACTTCTTGTATTTTGAGGCTTTTATTAAGTCATTTTCCCTAATAATTATTGGGTCTTCTTGATAGGCTGACCTTTTGTTATTATTAGAGCACCTTAGTTCTGTTACATTTTAGTCTTTAATTTGTTTAATGTAAACACTGACAGTCCCTCTTGACCTTTAGCCCCGTTGGCATTGTAAATCTCTTAACATCTTTTAACTTTCAGCCCATCCGTGTTTCTTACTGATATCATACGTGTGCACTGAGTTTTAATTCATCCTTCCACTTTCTACCTCGGGCTGGGGTCTTAGGCCCTTCACGGTTGATACAGTTCCTAATTACTTAGCTCAGGTGTTCTGCAGCCTGCTACATAACTCACATCTGGTTTGTTACTTTTTATCTGGTTCTACTGCCTTTTGTACAAGCTGGTTTTCTAATGACACATTTCAATTCAGTATTAGTTTGCTGTTTTTAAAAAGAGTTATCTCATTCATATTCTCTCTGCAATTTGTAATTAAGATAATTACTATTTAAATCTTTGTTCACACTGGTGTCAACCTAATTTCAGCAATATGTAGCTCTTGTTCTTCTGGAACATTATTCTTTCTAGCCACTTACTGTTTCACAAATCAATCTTTACAGATTGTACTAGTAACATAGATTTATAATTACTGCTTTCTGAAGTGTTTTTAAAGTATAGAAGACAAAATATTTAAAATGCAAGCAATATATATGTATATTAATATTTCACCATGATATTACTCCCTCCAATGTACCGTTTCTTATATAGATTTGAGTTAATTCTGTGTGATGTATGGGCTCTGGGAAGATTCTCAGTATTTGAGAGAAAGCATTTTTCCCATACATGGAAGGTTTCTTGGATGCCTATCGCTTCATCCCTCGAAATGCATCCCATCACCACCTTCCCTTTCTTGTTCCTCTTTCAAGTGATAGCACCGCATACTTGTTTCGTTCCCTTTTACTTGTTTTAATTTATGGATTTAATTATAAAAGTCTTCTAACTGGGTAATTCATTTGCTGCCTTCTGCTCTCTATCATTTGTGCTCATCATTAATTAAATGACTATTTTAAATGTTTCAACAGATTTTCTTACATGGCGGTGATCTCTGGCTAGCACATGGCTATGAATGCTTGTTCCTCCTCTATAGGTGGGGCATATCCTCTTCTGGTATTACAGTCTGTTAATTATAATTCCAGAGACAGTGAATTGTTGTGGGATAGGAGTCTTTCTACTTAAATAGTTAATGGTTCTTGATTTGAAATACTTGATTTTCCATTTAAAAGTTCCGTTTAGCCTATCAGTAATAGTGGGGCTATGTAGCTACCTTGCTTTTTATCGAGTTTTTCTCTTACTGAGTTTCATTGCTATTGGAACATAGGAGAGGATGTTGTAAGGATGAAAAGAGGGAGTTTGTTCATTTTATAGTATATTGCTATAAGTTACTGGCCAGTGTCTCCAATTGAATAATCAAATGTAGCTCAAAACGAAGGTTTTTCATATCTATTCTTCATATCCTCACCAACAGCTCTGAGATGCACAGAGTGTTCTGTTGCTGTTTTCTGATCACCCTCCCGTTTTGTAAAAGATTTGCTGGTTTTTTTTTTCTTTTTTCTTTTCTCCATATTTGTACCATGTGTGTACCTGCGGTGGCCACAAGAGGGCGTCAGGTCCCGTTGACCTGGAGTTAGGTCAGGTGGATGCTGGCATTGGAACCCAGAGGTCCTGCAAGAGCAGCAGATAGTCTTACCCACTGAACCATCCCTCCAGCCTCACACTCAACTTTGTAAATGAAATTAAACCCTCAGAAATCGTTTCATCACCCACCAACATAAGTGTGTGATTTAGCATTGAAATATCATAAATAAAATTTGTAGGAAAAAGTAATCACATAATGAAAAAAGCAGCATATGAAATAACACAATAGAGGGTGTAATATTATGGGATGGAAGAATGAGTTTCAAGATGGTTCAGTTATCATGGGCATGTAAAAGATGTCTTCAGCAAACAATTATAATTATTGATGATTAATAAATAAATAGGGAGTGCATATTGACCAGGTAGATATGATTAAATTAAATACAACAATCTCCTAATTTAATGCATAAAGCAACTATAAAGTTCTGACGTGATGATCATTTTGATCTAGAATGATGTTTTCATTCACATGAGAAATAGTGCCTAGTCTTCAGTTTGGTGGAAAATACTTCTCAGTGCATATATTCTCTTAAAATAGATAACTATTCTAAATTTTTAGTAGGTTAATATTTTTAATAGATTTTATTTTTAATAGATAACTAGTTTTGATCACACAAAAGAACTATAAAATATTTACTTTGATGTTACCTTACTGGATGATGAACTAAACGTCTGACTTATTTCTTTCATTCTTCACATCTATTGTTATGGCATGGAATGGAGGGAAGCTCTGTGGTTCCTGCACATAGTAGCACAGTGTAAGCACAGGCATGGAGGGGCTTCTGTTGCATGCTGAGCATCCCTATTCCCAACAACCAATTACAAAATCAGCATTACCTAGGGGTCTATCAACAACTGAACAGATAAAGAAAACATTACATACACACACACTATCATACATAAAAGCACATACACACTCACACATACACAGAGACATGCACATATACAAAAGCACATAGGGAGACACACATATACAAAAGCACATACTCAGACACATACACAAAAGCACACACACACATGCATACAAAGACTTATAGCTTGCAGGAAGTGGAAAGAACAGAAGGTCATTGTGTTGAGCCAAACTAGACTCAAAGGAAAATGCAATATTTCTCCTTCAAAAGCAGAACCTACAGTTTTTGTTAAAACAAAACAAACCAAAACCAAAACCAAAAAAACAAGCAACCAAACCAGAAAAAGTAGAATGGAGACTATTTGGGAGGAAGGGATCCGAGAGAACAGGAAGAGAACAATAGAAGATGCTGAGCATAAATGTAATCAGGACACAAGCACAAGAGGCAAATATTGAAGTGATACTGCTAAGCCCACTATTCTGTATGTGTGCGACTTTGCACGTTCTTATTTCATACTCCTGAGAGCCAGTTTAGCCATGGTACCCCGCCAATACTGAAGAAGTTAGTAAGAAGATTTGGTCACAAGAAAGTTGCGATAGGCCCAGTGGGGCCTATTCATTCCTCCGAATGAATCTGGCAGCAATCTTCCCACATTATCTTAAAAACAACCAAATGAAAAAATATCAAATCTTAGGTGTGGCTAATAGTTTAACTCAGGAATTGTCATCATTTTTACATTTTTCTCTACCTTCTTTGAAGAACACTTTAAATTCTGTCCCTGCATTTAGTGGCTTCTTAAAGACTGGCTTTTGCATATGCAAATGACAACCACAAAGACAGCATACCCAGTCCATCAGGAAATGAACCAGAACCCCCCAAAGCAATTCTTGACTTCGGCAAACCATTCATTTTGTAGAGAAGTGCTAAGTCATTTCTAAGGGGCACTAGGGCCACCCTTAACACCAACTTTTGGGTATTTTTTTTTATGATATGCAATAAGGTTTAAATATTATTAGATTCTGAGGAAATCAAAACAGAAATGAAGAGCCAAAGAAGTTACACATGAAAGGCAATTCATGCAAATATTATTAAATGAACCTATGCATGGGAATAACTTAATTTTACATATTTCTCTCTGCATAAAAAAGCATCGCATTAAAATTTATATTGAATTTAGATAGCTGTAAATATCCGCCTTGTACACGTGAGTGTGCACTTAAGTGACTTCTGGGGGAAAGACTGCCAGGGACTTCCTGGACTTGGAAACAGAGCAGACTATTGTAGGAGACCATCTGCATTCAAGAGTGCCTTATAAACACAAGCAGCAAAATGCTATTTGGAAAATGATACATTTAATTAGTAATTGCCACAGAACACTGAAAACAAGATTACTGAGTAGATAACTTCAGGAATTCAAAATGTGCATTGACAATGGGATGAATGGGTTATGCTAAGCCAATTAACTATTCTGGAAGGAGAACTGACTGGCTGGTTTTCCATGAAATTAGTAATAACCCCAAGCCTGACCTCAAGAACCAACATATAAAACGTGTGCTTTATGATGCCGTTCATATCAAGTTTAAAAATCACAGCTTTAAGGCTGAAGAGAGGCAGCATTTGGAGAATGGTTAATGACTGCAAATGGACCATGAAGGGCATTGGGTTATTTGGGTAATTTATTTTTATTTCTTGACCTGGGTTTTATTTAATAAAGTCCATTGACTTGGTGATAACTCAAATTGTACAATTGTGCACTAAAAGCTAAATATTCATGCTATATCTCAACTGTGTCCATAAACAGAAAGCTAAGGTCCAAATAGTTTAAAAAATAATTTCCCTACCTGTGTAAAAATTACATGTAAATAAATTTTAACAGGAACCAGGCTTAAAGCCAATTAATATTTGAGGTCTGAAAGATATTGGTTATGAGATCTCTTTGGATATTTCAGAAGAAACAACTGTCACCAAACCATGCAGACTCACTGTGATAGGTTGGAATCAATTATCTGCTGTCTCTGGAATTTCCAAGACTACCAGAGACATGCTGATTTACCTATAGACTCAGTGACAGTTTAACCATTGTATATCCTAACCAACCGCCCATCCATGAAATTTTTGCTACCTCATTCATTTTTTCAAACAGTAGAATGGTTTAATGAGATAATGTCTTTCATGTATGAACACTTGATTTGCACGGCTCCCATCCCACTCCGCTCCTGTGTGCTCCTCCATCTACCCCTTAAGCACACTGCCTCTCTTTCTTTAGTTATTACCGTTACATGCATAAATATGTAAATACAACATGCTGGCTCTGCGTATGCTTTCAGGGCTGCCTTACTCTTAACCCACAAAGAAAGAACCCCTCCCCAAACTCCAACATCTCCACCTGCTCTGCTCTTGTTCAACACGGTTCCTTTGTAACACTGGGTGGGCCAAACAGTGCCTATATCCCAATTATACAGCTGAAAGGCAGTTGCCCCAGTGGGCTAGCACAAGCAAACTTTAGTATACTGAAAACTCTGGAAACCCAGAACACTGCTTTGTGACGGGAACACATTGAAAACTGTTCGTATTCCTTTGCCTCATATACAGACACTCAATACTGTGCTTACAGAAGAATTTTCATAGTTTCTCTGTTCTACCTTTCATTCAAACTTAGCACTCCGAATATCATTTTGAATAGTCGACAGTGTCTGTCTCTGTATACACACATGAAGAATGTGGTAGAGAACTGGAGCGCTTTCCTGCAGAATCCAAGCCCACCCACCCCAGATCGCCTGAGTTGACATGGTATTTCCTATGAAGCTGTCTTTCTTTTTCTTGGAATTATGAAGACAATTATCATGCACCTCCATTTTGTACACATAGTATTCATTGTGTGGAATTGGGATGAGCACAGTGATTTCAAAATGAAAGGAAAAATTATATTTTAAAAACAATCTAAATTTATTTTTTATTATTATTTTGGCTTAAAGTCAGAATACTTTAAAAAATACAACGTACTAATATTTTAGTGAGCAGATTGGTTTTCAGTTTATAAAGTAGAAGACAGAGAGAAGTGAAACGGATCAATGAGGGTGATTCACACAGGAAAAATCCACAGATGAGACAACTTCGCTATAACTACACTCAAGTAAAAGATTCAGTGCAAACCAAGAGATTCTTATGGCTGAGGCATATCACATGCTAATGCCATTCTGAATGGGATAATGAATGCCTTTCTACTGTAATAACACCTATTCTAATCCTCTCCTTCTAAGCTGAACATAAATATAAAGGATATTAAGAATATATTCGACATGTCAATGAAATAAAATGTTGTCACAGGAAAACTCTCCTGCTGCTTCAGAAAATGGCAAGTCAAAGGCAACACTTAGGGTTTCCAGAGTGGAGAATGCTGATCCTACGGCAGTGTTGTATTACAGTGATTGTATTTCCATTACACGAAATGAGCATGTAGATTTAATCAGTTCATTTGATGGATGCTGATAAAACGAACTGACATCAGTTCATCATCATTACAAACTGTTGCATTTTCACTGGGCACATATCAAAGGAAATACAGATATTTCAGGAAACTCTTTGGTGGTCCGGGGGAGGGTGCTTCCTGTAGGCTGCTTTCACTTGAGAGAGTGATAGTTAATATAACAATCAAGGACCAGTATGATTGACACGCACAGAATGCTTTATACAGTGTTCTCCTTAATATTAGAGTTCCGCATTTCAACTTTCTGACAGGCAAAGCATAATCATTACATATAATTACTTGAGCAAAATGCACAGTGACACAAAGTTGGATTTCTCCTCAGAATGATTTACTAAGACGTTTACAAAACCGTCTTTGTTCTTTCAAATAACAACCACTAAATAATGGCTGGTCTCATCAGCCAAGAGCCATTATTTCCCACTTCTAGTACTAGTACAATACAGCAAGGGCCCATTGTGAAAGGCATCTTAGGGAATCCAATGGTAGCTCAGATGTCTAATCTAAAGCAAGCTTTACTGTGTGATGGTAGCCACTGCTCATTTCCTCCCATGGAAATGACACTGATGCCAAAAACAGTCAGGCTTTAAGTCACTGCCTTAGAAAAATTCCTGCTTAGGAGCACTTGTGAATGCCCCAATAGGTGTTGGATTTGTCTTAAGAAACTTCTAATATTTTTGAACGAACTGCCAGAGAAGTCAATTTGTTACTCTCAGAGGAAGATTTGACTTCACACACTGTGGTGGTCTGAGCGAGAATGTCAAGCACAGGCTCAGATGTTTGCATACTTGGCCCACCACTCGCAAAGCCCTTTGGGTTGGAATTAGGGGGTGTGGCCTTTCTGGAGGAAGTACAACACTAAGGATAGGTTTTGAGGTGGTCCAAAGCCTAAGGCCATTCCCACTTTGTCTCCAGCTTGTGGCTCAAGATATGAGCACCCTGCCCCCAGCCTCTCTTCCACCATCAACCACCCTAGCCCTCTGGGACCAGAAACCCAAATATGCCTCTCTCCTCTCATAATTTGCCTTGGTCACAGTACTAGAAAAATAACTAATCTGCATGCCTTTGTAATGTTTGCTAGGTACTTTAGTAAGTGATTTTCATACTCCTAAAGTCCATCTATTTATTTTATTTATTTTTTTATTTTTAGAAAAGAACAGTGGCATTACCCTCTGGGCATTGGTATTAACCAGCCAACAAACCTGGAAGTTAAAAGTCTCTCTTTCTTTAAAAACCCAGAGAGCCAGGCAATGGAAAAAAGACTTTCTGTTAAAAACTCAGGTCATCAAGCATGTTGTGCATGCAGGGAAGTATGCAGCGTAGAAAGTGCAGCAAGAATACCACGTAGGCAGACAATGCTTACAGCTTTAAGATGCTCTGCCCATCAGGCTGGTCCTTTGAGATCGGTTTGAGATCTAGAGCCTTCACAATGCCTCTTGATATTAAGAATTGATTTCATAGACATTTTATTATACGTTCTCATTTTTCAGGAGCATGCATCTTATGGGTTTTCTAGGAATGGCATGAAAAAAATTGCACTTCTTGGGTTGGCAATAGCAGAAACTCATTTTCTCTGGTTCTAGATACACAAGGTCCAAGATCAAGCTGGTGGGTAGAGGGGAGGCAGGGTGTGTCGGCTTCTCTCAAAGCCCTTGCCTTTGACGTGCATGGTGTCCGTCTTCCTGTTTTATCTCACAGCAAACTCCCAGTTCCTCTGGCTTTTATAATCTTCCTTCTGCTTCTTTGTCAATGGTCCCCGTGCCTCAGGTTCAGGGACCATATGGTAGATGTTATTAGTTGGGACTGGGCACCTATGATCTCTTGTTTTCTGCATTTTTTCCCTGCACTTTGATTGGGTGTGGTTTTCTACAGATAGATCTCTTCATCTGAGATATATACTTACATGTAACATTATGGAGATTGAGCAAGCTGTATTTATGTATCTAGAAATGTGTGTGTGCATGTGTACACACATATAACCATGATTAAAGAAAAAGGAAGCCATGCATTTGAGAGGGCACAAGGGGGGGTGCATGCAGGGAGCCATGCATTTGAGAGGGCACAAGGGGGGGCTGGAAGGGGGAGGGAAAGGGAGAGTTGATGTAATTATAATTAAAAATATTATAAAACATGTCTTATCTGGATTTGTGCAAAAGAGATGCCATTGAACAGTTGACACATGCACCGAGCTTTAACTAGACTGAATTCTTGGTAGCTTGAGCTGATAGGCTAGGATTCGTGGTTGTATTAGATAGTTTGTACTCCATTGTTCTTTGAGCTCAATCTGTGCTCAAAGAACAATGGAATACAATGTTTCTAATATAACTTAAGTGCAAATGTATGCATCAGGCTTTTCAAAGGTTTCTCTGCCTCTGCACTTGCACAAGAAAAAATTAAAATGCGTGAGTACAACGAGCACCTTGTGAGGGAAAACAGAAACTGTAGATATTGAAAAGGAAAAAAAGAGGCTTTGCCACGACCTGCTTCTCATGGATGAACACTGCTAGCACCTGTTAGGCACATACCTCAAAGGTCTGTGTATTTAAGTGGGTGTTTGCCAAATCCATGCCAATGTGGCAGACAGGCTGTTTAACCCCCTCATATGTTAGCCGAGGCGCTAAAGAACGTGCAGTGCTACCTTGTAGTGCATAAGGGTTCCCGCATGCTAACACACGCTATTCATTTCTCCTTTCAAGACACCTTAGGAAGCACCTAGAATGAGCAAATAGGCATTGTACATCAACGCTCTTCTAATGCTTTTGAGAGCCCAAGGGAGAGACTTCTTTGGAGGTGAGCATTGACATGTGGTGTGCCTGCCCTCTCAGAGCAGAGCCCGCCTCATAGCTAGCCAAAGAGGATGGGGATCTGTGAAACCTTTCTGGACTTTGATGTCAGACTGGGCAGTGTGTCATCTGAAACTGCACTTACATGAAAAGTATCACGCTAAAAGAATGCATGGATGCTTCTCATGGGGAAGGCAGGGACTCAAGGGGTGAGGGACATTCACACGCATGCACCCCGATAATGTGCCAGCTTGTTTTGAATGTCAGCTGCTCAGATTCACTACTCTCATTATACACACACACACACACAGGCTCACACACGCACACACACACACACACACTCTCACACTTTTTTTTCTTACATTGCTACCTTTTGCTCTCCATCTTGGAAAGTAACTACTACTCTGACATCCGAGGCTATCACTTCATACTTATTTTAGATAACAGCATATCAATATGTATTTTAACATGAATGCCTTAACAAGGAGGATGCAGTAGACCTGCCAGAGGGTTCCCACGAAAGCGCACACGAGGTCTCAGCCCTACAAACAACTGCATGCAACTAAGGGATGCTGAGAACGGGAGAAGAGCCTTCTCCAGGGAAGAGCGCACCGATTGGTTATCCAAAACCAAGTGGTCATCCCTGAGAACATGCACACACGTAACATAATACAGACTGAGCAGGTTATATTTAGAAATAATATGTACATATAAGTATACATACACACATGTAACAAAGAGGCCATGACTGAAAAAGAAATGAGGGGTGTGTAGGAGGGAGAAGAAAGGAACAGGAAAATGATATAATTTCAAAACTCCACCCAGTGTCATGTGTGTACATTAGCTCATGTGTCCTCAGGAACGCATATGACGCATGCACGGGTCTGGGAGAAGAACCGAGTCCTGGAAACAGAAGCACGCACATGCAGTTGGCTAGCTCTGCGCTCTGGTTATGTAATGTGCACAGTGATGTGGAAGGGGATTTCTTTTCCTCTGGATCTTTGCCCTAAATTATTTTAGAGCCTTAGATTATTTTGCCAGTTGGTGACATATTTTGATTTTCATCCCACTGTTCCTCCCATGGCTGCGATATTTTGAGAGGCCGAATGCCTGTTCCCCAGTGAATTTCTGATTCATATCTTGTGGTAAATTTTCTGTTTTTTTTTTTGTTTGATACTTTTTATCATAAATTTAATCTTTAAGTTAAAGCTCTCATCCCAAATTTCTCCCAAAGTATATGGTTTTTGCTCATTTTCCTTAGGGTTTCTTTTCATGGTTTTGTTTTTTAACGTTAGTATGTTTAATTACTTGTTTCCTTCAAGTGTTTTGAATGCTTGTACCTTGTTTAAAGTTTTTTCTTTCTTCTTATCTAAATATATTGTACCATAATTTCAATAGACCACCTCAGTTTTGATCTCAGTTTTTTTAACCTGTCTGGAGTATTTTATTTTAATCCACACAGTGCCTTGTAGTGATTTAATTTTGTTATTTCCCCATATGCAGTAAATATGTTTTGCATCTTATACATGTAATTTTTTTTGCACAAGATTTGTGCTGCTGTGCTAGTCAAACACCACACACCAAGTCTGAGCCCCGATAGCTCAAACACCATACACACCAGATAGTCAAACACCACACACACCAGATAGTCAAACACCATACACACCAAATCTGAGCCCCGATAGCACAGTTTTAGTGATTATGGCTCTACCATGAATCTTTGTGTCAAAGCCAATCTTCTTCTGATCTTATATTCATAATCTGTTACTTCCCTGTAGATTTAAAAACCAAATTTATTAATTCTACAAGGATATTTACTTGAATTTTTATTTGAATCATTGGGAAATAACAATTCTAATTCACTCAGATGTTTCATATATAAATGAAATTATGTACATTTCTCCTTATAATTAAAAATTGCTACTGGGTAGCAGGACTATTGATTTATGATCATTGTATCTAGTAAAACCTTTGAACCCTCTCATTTGTCTTGAAATTTACATGTTCAATTGTCTATGTTGTACATCCTCTCACCTATTATAACACGACTTTCACCTGCACATTTCTCTCTAATTTTTCTAGCCTAGGGTCTCTAAGTGCTCTAGTAAACATATGCTGGCTAAAGACTGTCTCTGAGTCACCCCGTGTCACCCCGTGGTTAAAGACTGTCTCCGAGTCACCCCGTGGCTAAAGACTGTCTTCAAGTCACCCCATGGCTAAAGACTGTCTCCAAGTCACCCCGTGGCTAAAGACTGTCTCCGAGTCACCCCGTGGCTAAAGACTGTCTCCGAGTCACCCCATGGCTAAAGACTGTCTCCGAGTCTCCCCACGGAAACCCAGAGATTCATTGCTATAGAAGGCTTTCCTAGGCATGGCTGCTTAGGAGTTTAATATGGGCTTCTTGGGACTTAATCACTCTTAAATGCCAAGCACAATTTGTTTCTCTCTGAGTAGTAAATGTGACACACCATGCTCATAATATTTAAACAACAGTTAAACACGGTGTTTGCTCATGGTTTATTTTTTTCTTAAATTACCGGAATATACTCTGCATTTGTGCCTTTATGTCTTTTTGTAGAATTTACATTTTATCGACATTTCATCATTGTCAGTTTCATGTTTTGTTTAATAAGTGGCTCTGAAATGAAATATGCCCTCATCTTCATCAGTTCTGCCATGCTATCTTACATGAGATATTTTAACGTTTTCCTATACTTCAGTGTCTTCTCAATATTTTGAATATATTTCAGAGTAGCTTGTTTGGGCATCTTATTTTATATTTCCACAATCTCATATCCTTCTTAGAGAAATAAAAGATAAGTCCTCTCTCATGATGATCTTTTAAAATATTATTTGTGTTCCTTAATTAGTTTAAGTTTTATTGTGTGTGTATTTGTGCATGTGGCTTTTCTGTGTGTACTGTGTATAAACATATGTCTGTATGTACATATGCATGTATTTATGTACATACACACATGTGTATGTGTATGTATGTGCATGTGTGTATGTATGCATGCATGTATGTATGTATGCTGGTGGGCTTGTCTGTATACGTGTGTGTGGAGATCAGAGGTCAACATTAAGCATATATCTCTGTTCTCCAACTTAATTTCTGAGACAAGGTCTTGTGCTGAAGTCATAGCTTGCTGTTTTGGTTAGACTGTCTGGCCAGCAGACCTTGGGTCCTCCTGTAATCTCTGACCACACCTGAGCAGTGGGGTTAAAGACATATGCCGCTTTACTTAGCTTCTTACATGGGTACGACATATCAAATCTCAAGTTCTCATTTCATAGCAAATGTTTTATCTGTGGAGTCATCTCCACACTACCAACGTTATTATTCTCAACGACTCTTTAAGTCTGGGGAGAACATATTTCAACTTACAAGTTGTTATTATAAAGGTTAAAAGTATAATTAGCTCCTGCCAAGTAATGAATGCTCAGTCTGTGCTAATTCTCTCCCACTCACATCCTTCCTTTCCCTCCTCTTTCTTTCCTTTCTTTTCCCCTCTTCTCTCCTTGACAAAGTCTCACATATTTCCACTGTCTTTTCCCTTGTGTTCCTCCTGTCTCAGCTTCTCAGTTGTTGAGATCAGAAGTGGGTGGCATGGTGCTCATATTGGCTGTTATTCATTCTATTAATCTTTTGTAAGATGTTTTAAATTCTTTTTATGTTCTCTGCTCTATATTCACTATATCTCACTAAAATAATCCAGTTACTCACATTTAAGGCAATCTTATTTTTAATAATCTTAATCTTCTTTATAAGTATTTATTTGTAGCATCTCAATTTTGACATTTTACAAGCAAACATTTTTAGTTTTAGATTTTGTGAATTTTTGCTTTTCACAGTATTAACTTTTCAATATGATTATTGTTACTGGGTATATCTTCTCTCCTTTTTACTCTCCATAACTTAAAAAGAAACATTATCCTGTTTACGCTGTAGAAGAAATTTAAAACATTTCTGTGTGGACTGTGAATGGTATTGGAGCCTCACCTTCTTCAACTATAAAGAAAAGACAAAGATGAGGAACGCTAAAGGAAGCGAGGGCTTTGCCATTCAGAGCTAGAAAGCTTGTGCTTCTCAAATGAGATTTAAATATATCTTTTCCTCTCCGTTGCCCCAGAGAGTATAATCTTAGATTCAGTCACAACTGAATTCTTCCTACAAAGTTCATTGGAACGCCCCCTTTCCCCCATGGAAACGCCCCCTTTCCCCCATTGGAACGCCCTCTTTCCCCCATTGGGACG
>NW_022196896.1:129943656-129964942 GCF_008632895.1 Mastomys coucha | reverse complement strand
CGCCCCCTTTCCTCCATTGGGACGCCCCCTTTCCCCCATTGCGACACCCCCTTTTCCCCATTGGAACATCCCTTTACCCCATTGGGACGCCCCATTTCCTCTCTGCGCAGTGCTTCTATAGCTAAATCTGCCTTCATCTTTCGCCTTTACAGCTACACTAACTCAAAAGTGGTCTCTCCACTTTTGTGTTTTGTTTTCCTTCAATCTGATGTTTTCTAGCTGGGCCAATGCTTCCTCTTACTGCACTCAGGGAGGTTTTAGTTAGGAGTGCAGCTTTTGTCCTTAGAGAAATGGGCGAGCTTCTGACAACACTTTTAGTTCACTAAAAGGATTCAAAAAATCATTCTATTAAAGGGTGTGGGATCTTCACCGCCTTGCCTCTCTCTCTAATGACCGCTAGAGTGGTTATCTTTACTGTTCACAAAGACTTCTGCTGGGGGCCAGTCCTGATGTGGGGTTCTTCTTTCTTGTGGGTTCTTCTTGAGGCAGCGGACAGGGAAGAGCATCGGCGGAGGGTAAGACTTGCTCTAAGGAAAGTCGGGGGTAAGACTTTTGTCTTACGAGATATTTAGGGTTGCTGTATAATAATGAAAGGTTTACTTATCTAAGTCTAAGTTACTATGCTATTATAACCGATCTGCCTTCTTGTTCCCCTGAGGCCAGAGACAGCAGTCTCTGGCACTTAGCCCTTCATCCAAAAACTGCAGGAGACTAAGTAAAGGATTGATTGCTAGAGCCTTTTCCCTGTTGTCCAGACGCCTCTTGCTTGTAGAGCTAGGGGAAGTTTGGAGCAACGAACTTCTATTGAACCAGGAGAAGAGAATCACACTTGCAGAAGGAAAAACTTTTAGATAAGCGAATATGCATAATCTCACATAAGTTCATATACTGATTCATGTATGCTCATTTATACATTTCCATTCAAACCCAGTTGGGCCCACCTTGCATGCATTCTCACAATTACATATTTACTCACACACATGCATACGTTCTCACAATTACATACTCACATACGCATTCATACTTACATATGCATATGGAGCAAAAGACCAAGCACCTGTGCTGTCCCGTGGTAAGAAGCCTGCCTGCTCCTTCTGCTCCTTCTGCTCTCAGCAACTTCTTATTTCCTCTTTCCCTCTGCATTCTGTACATTGCTCTCTTGGTTTTTAATGTTACCTAGAGTTTCTAAGTTATTCCACTCTGCATTCTCCTTCTAATCTCGTTCTCTCTGCTCTGATGTCACAATGCTCTTATTCTCAATGTCTTTTCTCTGAAAGCCATGCCTATACTTCTAAGTTCTTCTTGAATTCAGTTCTGTCTAAAAAGGGTTCTGTCTAAAAACTTCTCAGCTCAGTTCCCTCTCAAGCTTAATTCTTTGCAGCTCAGTTCTTCTCACCTCAGTTTCTCTCACCTCAGGCCCTCAGTTTTGACTCTTCTCTTTGTTCTCAGCACTTAAACATCTTTTAGAATACCTGATCACACATTTAAAAGTTCATCAAAAGTTCACACACAAAATCAAATTATAAATTGAAATAGAAGTTTACAACAGAGAATGTTTACATGCATATCCATTAGGAGTAATTATCTAGCTAAACATCCATCACCTGCCTCAGCTCCACAGGGTCACTGAAGATTTAGCACCATAACTAAGTTATTAGTGAAGCTTTGTATGGATAAACCCAGTCAATATTTTATCTTCTGTCCTAGCACCTATAATAAATCATTAGTACCTCTTTTATGACCTTTGGTTAACTGTTTTACAATCTCTTGGAATGTGCTCTGAGTAGGAGAAAGTCTGGTTACCATCTAAGAGCAATTAACTGCTGACACTTGGGAGACTGGCAGAGTTCTTATTGCAGTTTTGACTATCAAAAAAGGACTTAATAACAGTCCTGTTATAAAAGAGCTTAATAATCACAGATATAATTTTAGAAATTCTTATAGGATCATCATAAAGTCTTAAGTCATCTATTTATCTATATAGCATCACTACAAGACAGCACATCTTTGTGGATCTGAAGAGATCTGCTCTAAAGGGGTGTGCTATTACTTAATGATTGTTATATGTTTAATAATAGCAGGAAAAACATATTAGTAGCAGGAATCTTCCCTAAGATGAATCCCTTACAGCCTTGCTTAATAAGGGTGCACCTGTTGCAGATTATATAATAATCTGAAGCAGGCCATTTCAGGATGATCACCTGCTAGTTATTAGCTTGTCCCATTATGGCTCCTGACAGACTTCCTAGAGATCCTAACCTCCGTGTCCTCTTAACTCAGCAACCGTTGGCACTTGTACTGTGCTATAATAGGATAAAGCATTTGGTTTATTTCACCTCTGATTAGGTATTAGAACTTTACATCCTACTTGATTAATAGGAAAGCATGAAGTGAAATACTAAGCTAAATGGTCCTTTTAAGGTTAGAAATAATTATAATCTGAAGAAACTAGTGTTATTTTTCAGAGTAGGGAACCTATCACAATGAAGCAAATGTGTTTGAAATAGAAGTCATTGACTTGTTTTTACAAAAATGAAGAATGCTTATCAAGGTTTTTGATTAAGTGTAATGGATGATATACCAAAGCAACTCAATTAGATTAATTCGTCAGGAGAATAAAATAGTCAATTTGATAGTTAAACATAGACCTCAGCTCTGACATTAAAGTCGATATTAAACAGAGCAGTATTTCTCTCAATTATTCTCCCACAAACAAAGAAGATTATGGTTTGAAATATAATTTTCACCTGGGCCAGTTGCTCAGGTTTAATTTGTTAGCCATGAATTGCTGAGGGCATATTTGCTGCCTAAAGGCTGCAGTTTTTTGCTTTAGTTCAGTTGTTCCTCAGAGCTTATTTCTTATGTGAAATGGGAGTATGCAGGTGTGTCTTGTGGGCTCTATCCAAGGGGTATAGGAAGCTGCCCACGTGACTGTTTATACCATGTGACTGTTTACCCACTCAACAGAGTTCCCAGAAGGCGAGAAATGACTCCAACAGACAGCTGCATTTTCGTAATTGCAATATCTTGATTTATTATTATTATTATTATTATTATTATTATTATTATTATTATTATTATTATTTTACTACATAATGGAAGGTTGATTTCCTGAAATGTTTTTTCTAAGTCTAAAGCATTTCTCTTTGAGCTAAAAATCCTGTTTTCTTGCATCTTTTGATCCAGTAACCAGGCCATTCTAGCAATCGATGATGCAAAAATAATTTACTTAAAATAAAAGTTATGAAAATAGCATCTCTCTTTGCTCTAAGAAATGCAATAGCATTGGCAGACTCTGTGCAGGTTGCTGTGGACTTCTGAAGGCCTAGAAGCTATTAACGTGAGTAGGCTCACCTACACTAGATATGGCGGTGAAGACAAGGGCCCGTGTGCTTCTGTCTAGTTTCTTGTTTCACTGTCTCATCCATGGTGGGAGCCCCACATGAACAAGCCCCCAAACATCTGACAGGGCAGAAGATATGGAAACACCAGTCCTCAGCTTACCCTTGTTTCCTGAGGCAGTTCCAGCTACGATTTAGGATACCGCAGGAAGATGAGGAACGACGGTATTAAATCTGTCCCTACCTTGCCTCGCACAGGTCTTTGCCTAAAGTTTAGGATCACTCATGAACATTGCGATATTCCATAGGCAGCCTTTCTGTGGCTTTCCCCCACAAATGGGCACAAAATGGTTTTTGTTAGAAGTATTAACATATGCACACGCCCAGGATCCGAGGTGAGGAGGACATAACATCTGTCCCAACACCAGGAGTAACTTGGACCAGCAGGATCAAGCACCCAGAAACTCTGCCAGCCCAGTGGCTCAGGTTCCTTCTGGTCTGTCTGGGCCTGCCGGTGCCCTGAGCAGAACTTGGGCGCAAGCTCCACAGCCAGTCCCACAACACCCAGAGGAAGTTCCACCCCCAGGTGTTCTAACACACCCAGAATCAGAAGTGAGGAAGACACAACATCTGTCCCAATACTGGGAGTAACTGGGACCAGCAGGACCCAGGCACACAGGAACTCCACCAGTCCAGTGGCTCAGATTCCTTCCTGTCTGTCTGGGCTGGCCAGTGACCTGAGCAGACCTTGGGTGTAAGCTCCAGTCCCAAAACACCCAGAGGAAGCTCTACTCCCAGGTGCTCTAACAAGCCCAGAGTCACAGGATCCCAGAATCACAGGACCACAGAGACAGCTTGACTCTGAGGAGTTCTGACACAACCAGGATCACAGGAAAGACAAGCTCCAGTCAGATTTAGGAAGGGCAGGTAGCACTAGAGATAACCAGATGATGTGGGGCAAGCGTAAGAATATAAGCAACACAAACCAAGGTCACTTGGCATCATCAGAACCCAATACTCCCACCATAACAAGTCCTGGACACACCATCACACAGAAAAAGTGAGATTCAGATATAAAATCACTTCTCATGATAATGATACAGGACTTTAAGAAGGACATAAATAGCATCCTCAAAGAAATACAAGAGAACACAGGTAAACAGCTAGAAGCCCTTCAAGAGGAAACACAAAAATCCCTTAAAGAACTACAGGAAAACACAATCAAACAGGTGAAGGAAATGGGCAAAACCATCTAGAATCTAAAAGTGGAAATAGAAACAATAAAGAAATCAGAAAGAAAGACAATCCTGGAGATAGAAAACCTAGGAAAGAAATCAGGAGTCATAGATGCAAGCATCGCCAAGAGAATACAAGAGATAGAAGAGAGAATCTCAAGGGCAGAAGATACCATAGAAAACATTGACACAACAGTCAAAGAAAATGCAAAAAGCAAAAAGCTCCTAACCCAGAACATCCAGGAAATCCAGGAAATCCAGGACGCAATGAGAAGACCAAACCTAAGGATAATAGGTATAGAAGAGAGTGAAGACTCCTAAGGTAATGGGCCAGTAAATATCTTCAACAAAATTATAGAAGAAAACTTCCCTAACCTAAAGAAAGAGATGCCCATGAACATACAAGAAGCCTACAGAACTCCAAAATAGACTGGACCAGAAAAGAAATCCCTTCCGATACATAATAATAAAAACACTAAATGCACTCAACAAAGAAAGGATTTTAAAAGCAGTAAGGGAAAAAGGTCAAGTAACCTATAAAGGCAGGCCTATCAGAATTACACCAGACTTCTCACTATGGTGTGTGAAAGCTAGAAGATCCTGGGCAGATGTCATACAGACCCTACAAGAACACAAATGCCAGCCCAGGCTACTATACCCAGCAAAACTCTCAATTACCATAGATGGAGAAAACAAGATATTCCCTGACGAAACTAAATTTACACAATATCTTTCCACAAATCCACCCCTACAAAAAGGATAATAGATGGAAAACACCAACATAAGGAGCAAAACTACACCCAGAAGAAGCAAGAAAGTAATCTTTCAACAAATCCACACAAACCTAATTCCACCTCTTACAACAAAACCAGGAAGTAACAATTACCTTTTCTTAATATCTTAATATGAAAATTAATCTTACCAACATATCCTAATTGTTTGAAATCCAAAAACACGAGAAATTAGAAATGTATTGAGTGTCATCCAATGGTCTCTCTAATTTGGTAATTGGAGAAGTAGGTCCAATATTATACCATCCATATACACTTTCAGCTTGTTTGTTTGTGACAGTGTCTTGCTGTATACAACATAATGGTCTTGAAATCATGCTTCTCCTATCTCAGCCTATCTATTAGTAGTATTGCTTATTTCATGTTTTTACACTATACTGTGGTTTTCAGAACAGCTTACATATTTTAAAAGTATTTATATACCCAAAAGAAATGTAGACAATTAAATTGGGAGGAGGCTTGTAAGAGAACAACAAAGAGTGAGACTGAATGCTTTGCTTGATGTTTGTAACTCTTGTATCAAGTTACCACAGTAAGAGCCAAGATTTTGCAGGGCAACGGTAGCGCACGCCTTTAATCCCAGCACTTGGGAGGCAGAGGCAGGCAGATTTCTGAGTTCGAGGCCAGCCTGGTTTACAGAGTGAGTTCCAGGACAGCCAGGACTGGTATGCAGAGAAACCCTGTCTCGAAAAAACCAAACAAAAAAAAGGAGCCAAGATTTTAATCTCTACTAAATACAAACAAACAAACAAAAACACTTTATATATTTATGTTCATTTAAGAAATATTAGTAGTGATGTATTATTTTGAAATATTCAGTTAATACATTTGTAGTTATTTAAACTTTATATTGAGCAAAACGTATGTGTTTTCAGTATTGCTGTAGACAAGTATCTATATAAGACTGTTAAATTGATTGTTGTTTTATATCAAACAACTTTTATAATACTCATTTTATTATTGTAATATCTTATAAATTTTAAAGAATATGATAAAAATATATTGTAGGTATTGAAGAGGGTCTCTGGGAGGAGTTGGGGTACAAAAGGGAAACAAGAAAGTGATTTAATTCTATTTACTTAAAATATGTTTTTAGATGTTAACAAATTCAAATAAATTGAAATCATGTAACTTTTCTCATCATAATGCAATAAAACTTAAAAAAATTTTCAACTAATAAAAAAAGAAATATTAACATATTTGTTGCAGAGATGAATGGGTTTGCTGACATGTCCATGTCCCTGTCAGGCTTTAATCCTGTTCCCGTGCTCTTCCCATGTTCATCACAGCTATCCCCCTGCCTCTTTTTAGTTCCTCATGCTCCTTCTTTAAGTTCATTTTAAAAGTTTATCACTTTGTTGCAATGTTTGAGAGAAAACGCACAGTACTTTGGTCTTTCTGTCTGAAAGATTTTAGGTAAACACATTTTCACTCATTTTCATCCAAGTGACAAGAGTTCATTCCTCTTTATGATTTAATAATACAGCACTGTGCATATATACCACACTTTTTTCTTTTCCTTTCCTTTGTGTTTTTCAGGACAGGGTTTCACTGTAGTCCTGCCTGCAACTAGCTTTGTGTTTACACAGTAACCACCTCTATTGCCCACCATTCCTTTTCAGAATCCAGCGGTATCTGGCGATGTTTTCCTTTTGCCTGGAGGACTTTTGTAAACACACACACACACACACACACACACACACACACACACACACACATTTTTTGGTGCAAAATATATGATTCCACTGGAGATGGATTCTTTAAGTCCATCTGAAAATTGCTTATTGTACCTTAATATCTGAGGGAGACTGCTTCAGAGAAGGAATTCTGCATTGAGAGTGTTGTTTCTTTAAGGGCTCTAGTACTTTTTCTATCTTGTGTTATTTTCTATCTTGTACTAGCTGTACACATAAAAGCCTGCTCTTGCCTGTATCTTTGCTTTTGTGCACACAATGTATTTCCAATGGTCACCTTTAATACCATCCCCTTTATCCTTGATGTTTAGTAGTTTGATTCAGTAGTCTGGCTACAGACTGAGTGTATACGACTTCCAGCTTGCTAGGTCATAGTCTGAGTGTGTACGACTTCCAGCTTGCTAGGTTCAGAGTCTGGAAGAAGCTGCTTTTGATGATATAATGCCAACATGGGAGAGGCTGGGGCAGGGGGATCATGACTTCAGGGTGAGTCTGGGCAATGTGGCTGAATCCTGTTTCAAAATGGACAAAGAATGTTAAAAGAAGCTTGGTTATTATTTCTTGAATTCCCACTCCATTTTCCCTAACATTTCTGTTACAACCACTTCCAGTTCTTCTGTAGTGTTACTGGGTCTCTGTTCCTTTAACATTGTCTTCTTTCCCCTCTTTGTACTTTAACTGGAATGTTTAATTACTATATCTTTAAGGTCAGTTTTTGAAAAAAATTTTGGATTTTTTTCTTTTATTAAAAATAGATTTTTTGCTGGGTGGTGGTGGCGCATGCCTTTAATCCCAGCACTTGAGAGGCAGAGGCAGGCGTTCGAGGCCAGTCTGGTCTACAGAGTGAGTTCCAGGACAGCCAAGGCTATACAGAGAAACCCTGTCTTGAAAAAGCCAAAAAAAAAAAAAAAAAAAAAAAAAAAAAAGACTTTTCTCACATAATATGTACTGATTACAGTTTCCCCTTCCTCTATTCCTCCCAGCTCCCCCTATTCTGATCCACACCTTCTCTGTCTCTCACTAGAAAACAAACCTGCTTCTAAGAGTGTAGGCAGCCGCTTGGACGATAAAATCCAAGATGGTGCCGGTTCCTGATACACTGTAGCAACAGACTATTCCACTGCGCATGCGGCCCTCCCGAGCGGGTGTATGCTAATGAGGGTTTGCCGGGGAACCAATCCAGGAGGACTTGGCAGCTCAAGCTCGGGTATATAAGGGGCTGTCTCCAGCCAGTCCACGCCACTCCACAGAAGCAAGCAGACCTGCAGCACCTAGGAAGAAGAGGAGGAAGAAGAAGAAGAAGAAGAAGAAGAAGAAGAAGAAGAAGAAGAAGAAGAAGAAGAAGAAGAAGAAGAAGAAGAAGAAGAAGGAGAAGAAGAAGGAGAAGAAGCAGCAGCAGCAGCAGCAACATCAAGAAAAACCAAGAAGAGCCGTGCCATCAAGAGGAGCTGTGACACTTAAGAACCTAGGAGAGCTGTAATACCTAGGTACCTTAAAGAGCTGTAACACCTGGGTACCTAGGAGAGCTGTAACACAAAAGAAAATTTCCTGAGTAAACCGCGAGAGAAGAAGTCTAAGTGTGTTCGTCGTTATTGCTGCCATCCGGGCAGCAAGGCGCCGTACATAAGGGATAATAATACAATAAAATAAGATAAAACAAAACTCTGGAATTGGACAGAACAAACAGAAGAAAAAGAGCCCAAGAAAAGGCACAATAATTACAGACCCACTCATTCACACACTCGAGAATCCCATAGAAGCACTAACCTGGAAGCCATAGTGTATGTGCAGGGGACCTGGTGGTATAGACTCTCGGGGTCCTGCGTATGTACCTCAGTCTCTATGAGTTCATATGAGCTTTTGATCCTGTTGATTTAGAGGTTCTCATTTTCTTGGCGTCTTCCATACCTTCTGGCTCTTACACTCTTTCTGCCTCCTCCTCAGGGGATTCTTTGAGCACTGAGGGGAGTGATTCGATGGAGACATCCCACTTAGGGCTGAGTGTTCCAAGGTCTACAACTCTCTGTGTAATGTCTGGCTGTGGGTCTCTGAATTTGTTCCCATCTGCTGCAGGAGGAAGCTTTTCTGATGATGGCTGAGTTACGCATTGATCTGTGAGTATAGCAGAATGTCATTAGGAGTCATTTTATTGCTAGTTATTTTTTTTAAAAAAAATCAATGGTATTTACTTTTACCCTAGGTCTCTCTGGTATCTAGTCCCAGGTACTTGGTCACTTAAGCTTTGTTGGATATGGGCTTAAGCTAAATCAGATATTGGTTGGTTACTCCCACAGTTTGGCCCACTATTGCACTAGCATACCTTGTAGGCAGGACACCATTGCAGATCCAAGGGTTTGTGGTTGCCTTGGTATTTATATTTCTCTCTCTCCTGTACCAAAGATTTTAGGGTGTAAGTGTGACGGAACCTTGTTTCCACATCCTAGCTCAACGTTTTCATGTTTAACAAGTTGTGTTCGTGCTGTCTTCATCAGTAGGGCCTTGTTTGTGGAGAGCCATTCACAGTCTTGGTAACAGTCTAGGTTGTCTGGGGATTCCCACGGGAGCCCTTTGGTCTACATCTCAGTCAGGTATATCCCAGTCTCGGGATTGGAAACTTCATTTGGTGATGAGAGGTAGCCAGTTGGGGTTCCGTCATCCCCACTAATTGGCAAATTTCAGTCAGATCACCTTCACGTATGTGTAATTTTAGGAAGCTTCTTATGTATTAGGTGTCCACATTCCTCCTCAAATGGGCCTTAATTTTAGCTTTATCTCCCCATATCACCTCCTTTGTCCTATTTTCCACTCCCCCCCCAAACTGACCCTCCAGTTTCAGCCCTCCTCTTCATCCTCTTCATCCATGGCTAAACCTTTGTGGGTCTATGGACTGTAGCTTGGTTATCATTGACTTAGCAGCTAATATCCACACACAAGCAAGTGCACACCACATCTGTCTTTATGGGTCTGGGATTCTCCCTGTAGGATGATTGCCCCCCTCATTCTATCTATTTACCTGTGACTTTCATGATTTCATCTTATTAATAGTAATATTCTGTTACATAAACACAGCACATTTTACTTATCCATTCTCTAGTTGAGGGACAAGTAGATTGCTTCCAGTTTTTGCCCATCAAGACTAGAACAGCAATGAGCATGCTCAAGCAAGTGTAATATGATGACGCTTCCTTAGGGTATATGCCCAAAGTTGGTATAGCTCGATCTTGAGATAGATCAATTCCCATTAACTTGAGGAACAACCATACTGACTTTCATAGTGGCTGTACAAGACTGCACTCCTATCATCAATGGATGAGTGTTCGCTTTGCTCCACCTCTTCTCCAGCGTGAGCTGTCACGTGTATTGACCTTGGCCATTCTGACAGGCATAAGATGAGATCTCAGAGTCGTTTTCATTTGTATCTCCCTCGCTGCTGAGGATGTTGATCATATTCCTCTAAGTGTTCTTAGCCGTTTGAGTTTCCCCTTTGGAGAGTCTCTGTTTTGATCTGCACCCCATTTTTAAATTTTTAAATCTGGCTATTTGTGTTCTTGTTAGCCAGTTGTGAGTTTGTTTTCTTTTTTAGTTCTTTGTATATTTTTAGATACCAGCTCTCTATTTGATGTGTAATTTGTAAGAATCTTCCCCATTTTGCAGGCTGCCTCTTTTTCTGAATGACTGTGTCCATTGCCTTACAGAGCTCTTAAGTTTTGTGGGGTCACATTTATTAATTGTGGGTCCTACTGCCCATGCTAATCGTATCCTGTTCAGAAAGTCTTTCTCTGTGTCAGTGAGTTCAAAGGGTATTCCCCACTTTCTCTTCCATCAGGCTCAGTGTATCTGGTTTTATGTTGAGTCTTTTTATCCATTAGGAACTGAATTTTGTGCAGGGTGATAAATATGAATCTACATGCATTTTTCTGTATGTAGCCATCCAGTTTGACCAGCACCATTTGTTGAAGATACTGTCCTTTTCTACTGTGTATTTCTGGCTCTTCATAGAAAATAATGTGTCCATCAGTATGTGGATTTATGTATGGGTCTTCAGTTTGGTCACCTTGATCAATCAATGTGTCTTTTTTTTTTTTTTGTGGTGACACCATGCTTTCTCTTGTCCCTCCCCTGTATTTTGTAGTGCATCTTGAAGTTGGGAGTGGTGATAGCTCCCTCAGGATTGTATTAGCTACCTTGTTTTTATTTTTCCTGCTTTCATACGAAGCTGAAAATTGTTCTTTATATTTTTCTTTATATATTCTATAAAAATTGTTCTATATGTATTCTTTATATTGTGAAGAATTGTGTTCAAATTTTGATGGGGATTGCACTGAATCTGTAGTTTTCTTTTTGGTAGGGTTGACAATTATACTGGTTTAATCCCATCTACCTATGAGCTTGGGAGATCTTTCCATTTTCTGATATCTTCAATTTCTTTCTTCAGTGTCTTAAAGGTTTCTATTTTTGTTTTATTTTTTTTTACCATGCAAGCCTTTCACTTCCTTGACTAGAGTTACCCCAAGATGTTTTCTATTACTTGAGGCTATTGTGAACGGTGTTTTTTTCCCTCCTGATTGCTTTCTCAGACCATTTGTTATTTGTATATGGGAAGGCTCCTGATTTTTGTGTGTTAATTTTGTGCTCAGTTATTTTGCTGAAAGTGCTTATCACTATTGGAATGTATAGGTGTAACTTTTAGGGTCACTTATGTGTACTAAAGTATCACCTGCAAACGAAGATACTTTGATTTCTTCTCTTTCAATTTGTATCCCCTTGATTTCCCTCAGTTGTGTTATTGCTCTTACTGAGACTTCAAGGACTATATTTAGTAGGCATGGAGAGTGTGCAAAAACCTTGTCTTATTCCTGATTTTAGTAGACTTGTTTTGAATTTCTCTGCATTTAAGTTGATGCTGGCTATGGGCTTGCTGTAGACTGCCTTTATCAGGTAGGTTTCATGCATCTTCAATCTTCCAGAGCTTTTATCAAGAAAGGATGCTGGGGATCTGCGCCATTGCTGAACAGCCTTGAGTGGTTAGTGTGATGTGCTTTGACCTCTGCTGCTGAGTGCCTTAGGGGAGTGCAGATGAACTGAGCTACTAAATCGAAATATGAATACAAACATACAGTCATCTAGGGATAATAATTTTTATTTGCTGACAACACCCAGAGGAAGCTCCACTCTCAGGCACTCTGGCACACCCAGGATCAGAGGTGAGGAGGAACCAACATCTGCCCCAACACTGGGAGTAACTGGGACCAACGGGACCTGGTACACGGGAACTCCACCAGCCCAGTGACTTGGGTTCCTTCCAGTCTGTCTGGGCTGGTGTCCAGAGCCAACTTTGGGCACAAGCTCTGCAGCCAGTCCCACAACACACAGAGAAAGCCCCACTCCCAGGTGCTCTAACAAGCCCAGAGTCACAGGATCCCAGAATCACAGGATCACAGAGACAGCTTGACTCTGAGGAGTTCTGACACAACCAGGATCACAGGAAAGACAGGCTCCAGTCAGATTTAGCAAGGGCAGGTAGCACTAGAGTTAACCAGATGGCAGGGGGCAAGTGTAAGAAAATAAACAACACAAACCAAGGTCACTTGGCATCATCAGAACCCAATACTCCCACCATAGCAAGTCCTGGACACAACATTACACCGGAAAAGCAAGATTCAGTTATAAAATCACTTCTCATGGTGAAGATACAGGACTTTAAGAAAGACATAAATAGCACCCTCAAAGAAATACAAGAGAACACAGGTAAACAGCTAGAAGCCCTTCAAGAGGAAACACAAAAATCCCTTAAAAAACTACAGGAAAACACAATCAAACAGGTGAAGGAAATGAGCAAAACCATCCAGAATCTAAAAATGGAGATAGAAACAATAAAGAAAATAGAAAGAGAGACAATCCTGGCCATACAAAATCTAGGAAACAAATCAGGAGTCATAGATGCAAATATCACCAACAGAATAAAAGAGATAGAAGAGAGAATCTCAAGGGGGCAGAAGACACCATAGAAAGCATTGACACAACAGTCAAAGAAAATGCAAAAACCAAAAAGCTCCTAACCCAAAATATCCAGGAAATCCAGGACACAATGAGAAGACCAAACCTAAGGATAATAGGTATAGGAGAGAGTGAAGACTCCCAAGGTAATGGGCCAGTAAATATCTTCAACAAAATTATAGAAGAAAACTTCCCTAACCTAAAGAAAGAGATGCCCATGAACATACAAGAAGCCTACAGAACTCCAAAATAGACTGGACCAGAAAAGAAATTCCTTCCGATACATAATAATAAAAACACTAAATGCACTAAACAAAGAAAGGATTTTAAAAGCAGTAAGGGAAAAAGGTCAAGTAACCTATAAGGGCAGGCCTATCAGAATTACACCAGACTTCTCACTATGGTGTGTGAAAGCTAGAAGATCCTGGGCAGATGTCATACAGACCCTACAAGAACACAAATGTCAGCCCAGGCTACTATACCCAGCAAAACTCTCAATTACCATAGATGGAGAAAACAAGATATTCCATGACAAAACAAAATTTACACAATATCCTTCCACAAATCCAGCCCTACAAAGGATAATAGATGGAAAACATTAACATAAGGAGCAAAACTACACCCTAGAAGAAGTAAGAAAGTAATCTTTCAACAAATCCACACAAACCTAATTCCACCTCTTACAACAAAAATGACAGGAAGTGACAATTACTTTGTCTTAATATATTAATATGAAAATTAATATTACCAACCTATCCTAATCAATTGAAATCCAATAATATGAGGAATTAGAAATTTGTTAATTGTTATTCAATGGTCTCTCTAATTTGGTAATTGAAGAAATAGGTCCAACACTGTACAATCTATGTACGCTTTCAGCTTGTTTGTTCGTGACAGTGTCTTGCTGTGTACAACATAAGGGTCTTGAAATCTTGCTTCTCCTATCTCAGCCTCTCTATTAGTAGCATTGTTTATTTCATGTTTTTACACTATACTATGGTTTTCAGAACAGCTTATATATTTCAAAAGTATTTATATACCCAAAAGAAACATAGACCGATTAACTAGGGAGGCTGCTTATAAGAGAACAACAAAGAGTGAGACAGAATGCTTTGCTTGACGTTTGTAACTCTTGTATCAAGTTTGAAGAAGAGGACTTTATAAGTTACTCTTTCTCTGAGATGAATGCTTTTCCAAATTATCACAGCTAATGAACCAAATTCTTACCCTCACCTAATGTCTGTGCCACCCTCCAAGCAGAACCATTGTTTATTGAAAGACTTGGTGAATGATTGTATGGATAGACCATCTTAATATCTACACCGTTTCTTAAATGAATGTAACCTGTTCTCTGTGGGCTGAGAATAAAGTCACTCACTCAAGTCAAATAGCTTTGACAATAGCAGGAAGTCTCTATCCAAAAATAGAGCCTACAATTAATTTCTTGGTGCAGCAGAACTATCAACTCTCAGCTTAGCTACTATGGAGTAATAAAACTCAAGTTCATGATGCCTTCAGATAAAAAAAATTATATTGAGAAAAATGTATTTTCACTATTGCTCTAGATGAGCATCTACACAAGTCTGTTAAATTGATTGTTGTTTCATATCAAACAATGTTTATAATACTTATTTTTATTGTTGTAATATTTTGTAAATTTTATGGAATATAACAAAAAAGATATTGTGGGTATTGAAGGGGTGTCTCTGGGAGGAGTTGGGGTACAAAAGGGAAACAAGAATGTGATTTAATTCTATTTACTTAAAATATGTTTTTAGATGTTAACAAATTCAGATAAATTGAAATCATGTAACTTTTCTCATCATAATGCAATAAAAGTTTAAAAAAAAGAAAGGAAGCTGGGTTTTATCAAGGGACTTTTCTGCAGGGTTTTATCAAGGGACTTTTCTGCAGGGTTTTATCAAGGGACTTTTCTGCATCTGGTAAGGTGACCATGCGGTTTTCATTTTGTTGACAATGGTGGACTACGTTGTTCACTCCGGATCCCCCTTCCCAGCTTGAGAACTTCCCTATTCTAACCCAGGCTGTTCTGAACTCATTTGTTTCACATAACAGAGCCTGGCCCTTCAATCTTTGATGCCCACTGTGTCAAGAGCAGTTATGCATATTTCCCCTTAAAAATGATGTTTTCCAGATAAGCATAAATATGAACCCATTATTCCATCCTATATATGTAAGTGCACCTTCATAATTCAAACTAGAATTTCTAAAAGATGGATTTTGTAAGTTTATGCCTTGGGATGGAAACCTCTCCTTCCCTGTGTGTAGCTAATAAATCAAGCCCTAGTTACTGTTAAAAAAAATCAGCCCTCTGAGCGAACTCAGTGCAGTCCATCTTTTTCATAGGTCTACTTTCAGTTTTTTTCTCATAATTTTTAAAGCATAGGTTTCCTCAAATAGTATATTATTGTTTTCTAATTTTTAAAATTAGAAGTTAATTCATGTTAGTAGACAACAGGAGGAATATCATGTATTGTCTTCCTTCATTCACATTACTCGACTTGAATCATATTTATTTAAAGAGACAGTGTTTGTTTATAGGAGGTAACAAAACCTGAAAAGTGTACATTGCAAAAACCAAAATGTTAGTCTCTGTTTTTTTCTTAGCACACAATCTTATAGCTCATTTATCATTTAGAATGGCCCACAGTACTAACTGTGTCACTTAAGGAGCTCTGCAGAAAAGAGCCTGTTCTTGCGACATTCTTTGTTTTCCACTTCCCTGTGGTGCTATCTGCTGCTCCTGTCTTGGCTTCCACAACTGTTATGTAATGTGGGGAATGTGTCAATGTAGCTATTGGCTTTTCATTGGCAACATCCAATCCCTCCATACATCTCTTTTACTATTCAAACATTAGCAATCACATGGTGAATAAATGAATATATTTCACTTGTTTTACACCTTCGAGATTATCTAGCACATGCATTTTAAAATCTGTTTTCAGTTACCTGAATGAGGTAAACATGATCTCAATTCATTAACTCTCTCTAGGATGAGCGTCTTGAGGGCAGGCTCTTTTCCTAAGAAATAAGTGCCATGTTGCATGCAGGGGCTGGAACTAAGCCAATCAGGTCTGGTATCACTCATCACTTGTTAACGTTCAACATTGTTACTTCTAGACACAATGCAGCTGAACTTGATGGAACTCAGGAGGCTGAGGCAGGAGATTCTCAGGTTCACCATCTGTGTGCGCTACAGGACAAGGGTTGGGTGGGGGTGGGGGTGGGGCGTCTGTGCAGCTTTGGAAAACTTGATTTCAAAATCAAAAGTAAGGATGCGGCTGCAAATGTAGTTCAATGGTAGAGCAAGAACTTGCATGCCATGCAAAAAGTCCCTAGTTCAATCCCTCCTCTGGAGCGAAAAGCATTATGCAGAGATGGATGGCTCTGTAGACACAACTGTGCATACATTTTATTAAGTCAGATGAAATATAATGAGTTTTCAGTCAACAATAGTCCCCGACTACAATGGTGATCCTGGGGGATTGTGATGCAGCATTTCTGTTTCCTAGCGACATTGTAGTCGCCACAGTCTGGTAATGCCCCGGATTTACTACTGCTATGGTGATGCTGGTATGAACAGTACCACATTGCCAGTCATGCATGTGTATAAATCACCAGATAATGGTCACACATGACTGTCTTACAGAACTGTAGATTTACTGCATTATCATATATAACTTTCAATGTAAACGTTCATATGAAAGAAAGTTTATTATAAGCAGCACACTATGTGATTCTATCATTAGTCTCATATGTTTTTATCATATCTGAGTTGAGATATTTTCTCTTGCACTTGATTCCATGTCATACTGTTTTCTTCATCATGGCCTTGCAAATAATAGGCTGTATAGTTTTATATATATATATATATATACATATATATATATATGTATATATATGTATATATATATACACACACATATATATCACATATCAAATATATATTATATGTGAGTATATGTGTGTGAATATTATTTATGCTATGTATTACTCTATGTATTACATATGTTTTACTCTATATTATATATGCCATGCCTGTAACTACCAGCATTTACATCATATAGACTAGATGTGCCCCAAGTTGACAGTCTAAATTGATGCTGGTATCCTCCATGATAGCTGCATAAAGTAATGGCACATTTCCCAGAATGCACCTCTGCCATCAAAGAACATGTCACTTTACAAATCTACTATTGCTGACCCCCAGATTATTGCCTATATGCATGATTTTTGAATTATCAAGTTTTTAAAGCAAACCTTTAATGTTTTTATTTATGTATGAAGATGGGATGGGATGATTATCTGGACAAATTATTAAAACCATCATTAAATACAACGCTAAAGAAAAAACTAAAGTAAGTGTTCTGTTGCATTCAGGCTGCCCCTCCGAGTCTTGATCCAGGCAAAATGTTAACGTTCTTAACCTAAGGTGAATTAAGTGGCTTGTTGCCACCAATGGACCCTGCCTTGCCATAGGACACTAGCCACTAATCACAGCTGACAGTGGTGGCTTCAGGAGTTGTCTTGCAACACTTGTGTCAGGCAAAGGTGCCAGTGACAAATAGAATGCTGAACGTGAACACAGCTGTAAGGAAGTTAAGTCGGATGCCTCACGGATAGCAAGTTACCAAGACGCCATCAGGAAGGCTGATCCTCCTGACCTGACTTTTCCTGTCTTCATTCATCAGTGCATTCATTTGACAGTGTGCCAATGCACAGCATGAAGTGAAGACCGTGTCCTCTTCTCTCTCCACGGTGGAGAACTTCCGATGGCTTCTGTCACTTTAGGAAGAAACTGTCAATTCATAAGCATGCACTACCTTCAGCAAAGCAGTCACAGGCTCTCGGGAGCTTCCCCCGTGAACTTAGCAGTAGAGACACCCACATGCTTCCCTTCCGAGTCACTGTACTCAGTTCCTTTGAAATGTATGCAGTTTAGTGGCTGGAGGCATCAAATCGTACAATAGGTTCATGAAAGGTGATAGGTAGATTTATAGGTAGGTGTATTAGTCGGGGTTCTCTAGTCACAGAACTGATGGTAGTCTCTATATAGTAAGGGAATTTGTTGATGACTTACAGTCTGTAGTCCAACTTCCCAACAATGGTCAGCAGCAGCTGTGGATGGAAGTCCAAGGATCTAGCAGGTGCTCGGTCCCACAAAGCAAGCAGTGAAGATGAGAGAATCTTCCCTCTTCCGATGTCTTTATGGAGGTCTCCAGCAGAAGGTGTGGCCCAGACTAAAGGTGTGTGCCACCACACCTGGGTCTGAGACGTGTTTTGTCCCAGATGACCTTGAACTCAGAGGTCTCCCTGTCTTAATCTTCTGGGATTCATAACCACTATGCCTCAAGATCTCCATGCCAAGATCCAGGTCAGGAACTTGTATCTCCCAGCCTCCAGGTTAGGATCACAGTTGAGCTTCCAATTCTTGATTGTAGTTCATTCAGATATTGTCAAGTTGACAACCAGGAATAACCACTACAATAGCTTTATAGATTGAATGTATAGATGATAGATATATAGATAGAATAAATTGGCAGATAGATATAGAAAGAGGATGGATAGATGACTAATAGATGGATAGATAAATGATACATAAACAAAAGGTTCTTGGTACACACACACATACACACACACACACACACACACACACACACACACACACACATTCTTTCCAAACACTATATTAATATTATTCCAGTTAACTTTTTGTTCAAGATGGCCAGTTTTCCCTATATGTTTTAAAAATACAGA
Source organism: Mastomys coucha (assembly GCF_008632895.1). Taxonomy (NCBI): domain Eukaryota; kingdom Metazoa; phylum Chordata; class Mammalia; order Rodentia; family Muridae; genus Mastomys; species Mastomys coucha. The sequence goes on along the minus strand of NW_022196896.1, from coordinate 129,946,106 downwards.
ATATTTTCCATACTTTGTGCATGTCAATTTTCCCTATATAAGATGATGCTTTCAACTATGAGAGTCATCTGAATAAATCTGAGCATATATCACACCATATGCAGTCAGGCTGTGATCCCAGGGCTCCATCTATATTTACAACAGTCTTCCAGTTGCAAACACTTGGCAAACTATCAGCGCTCAGAGGTCGAGATTCCAGACTTAGTTTGACCAGGCTTGAAGAGAAATGAGTTTGCACCCTTCCTCAGCATCTTCAGTTTTTACCCAGAGTCACTAACAGTGAGCCATCCAGCAGCAGAGCACTGTGCGAGCCTGTGAGCCACTCAGCAGCAAAGCACTGTGAGAGCCCATTAATGCAGCTCTCATCCCATTCATTCGATGAATGATTTGTTTGTTTTTCACCCACCGTTAACCATTTATGGAGCATCTGAAATTTCTCAGCCAACAAGGATTCAAAGGGCAGGTTCTTCTCTTCTTTGGCCCTTTGAATGATGAAGACAAACAGCTAAACTATTAAGATCAGCATGTGAAGACTGTCACAAAAAGACGTTCCAGCAATGGTGTGGGACATTCTATAAAGTGTGGCTCCTTTACAGAATGTGAATAGGAAAGGCTGCCTCGAGCCCTTGACAACCGAGCTGAGGCTGGCATGTTACGGACAAGACAGCCCTGAAAACTTGGAGTCTGAGTACTTCAGAGAGCAACCACAAAAGCCCCACAGTGGAAATCACTCAGCTTAGCTTACTTACTGAGGCACAGGAGAAAGGCTAGTGTGTCCGAACACTGAGACCAGGCAGGTGTGCTCATGTAGCACTGATGAGAAGCGCTCATGGGCTTGGACTAAGGAGGGAGCACCGGAGTTAGAAGAGAGTGGTTTGAAAGTAGGACCAACAGAGCCCATCAGTGCAATAATTTGAACCATGGAAAAAATTGGCACAAAGCATAGGAATAGCCCACATATGTTGGCATGTATATGTTGCTGATAACAGGATAAATATTATAAATGTAAAGAAGAATGGCTTACACAGACATGGGAAAGGCAGGCTGGAATGAACAAAATTAATAGATTTAATGTCTGGATCATATAAAGTTTTACACAGCTGGTAAATCTCCAAATGATAGACATAATACTGTTTGTATATTGTGGCGGTGGGATGTGTGTGTGTGTGTGTGTGTGTGTGTGTGTGTTTGTGTGTGTGTAAGTAGAAAAGTTTCCCTAAAGATAATTTTTAAATATGTTCCATCAAGTAACAAATGTGACAAATGCCTTGTAGTGTTTTATATTAAGTAAATATTTGCCATTCTGCTGTAAGCTTTTTCAGTGTGCCCCCTTTCAATAGCTTCAAACAGAAAAAGAAGGCCGTTCATACATGACCACACAGCACTTTTCAAAAATCAGGAGGTAGAAATTAATACAACACTATCATGCAACTGGCTATGAGCAGTTGTCTCTACTATCTTACACTCTCCTGGAGGTATTGTTAGCATCAGGACATCCCAAGCCTGTGGCAATGCATGGGCGGGTCCACAGACCTGTTGCCAGGGCAACAGCCACCATATTCCCTGAACCCATTGGGCTCACCTCCCACCTTTACCTATGGCCATATGTCACAACCCATATATATATATATATATATATATATATATATATATATATATATATATATATATATATATATATATATATATATATATATATATATATATATATATGTATATATATATGTATATATATATATATATATACACGGGGAACATTCCTCCATCTTCCTCTCTCTCCCCCTCCTCTCTTTCCGCGCCACTGCCCCCTCTCTCCCTCTCAATTAAACCTCTTACATGTGGAACTGTTTGGGCCTAGTGTGGTATGTTCTGACGCGACCCGCCGTTCTAACTCATCAGGCACTGCTCCTCCAGGTGCAGCCTCCAATGCCAGGGTGCTTCTTAGCACATGTGCTCCATTGCTGCTTCTCCAGTTTCTCTTTATCTGAAACATTCCCCAGACTTTCTTTGTGCTCCTTGGTCTTGGTCTTTGTAGCGAGCACAGGAGATTACTTTGTGGAATGAAGCTCATGTGACTGGTTTTTTTTTTTTAATCCTGGTTAGCTTCAGGTTATCCATCTTCCGCATGAATATCAGAGAAGCAATATGCCATTGTCGGAGTGCCATGTGGGGTCTATTAGCCACTTCTGTTCTGGTGACTTCTACTTTCCACACTTGGGCCAGGGATTGCCCAATCTGTTCTTGCTGGAGAGATACTTTTCATTTCTTTTCTAAATAACAAAGTTGCAGGGAAATTTTGTTATTATTAAATATCCTGTTTCCTGTTAAGTGTTTATCCCCTAATTTTATTTTTATTTTTATTTTATTTTTTTAAAGGTTCTAATTTTTTTCTTTTTTTATTAGATATTTTCTTTATTTACATGTAAATTTCTCCATTCCCAGTTTCCCCT